>NW_009928866.1:36590-44591 GCF_000696875.1 Nestor notabilis
CTTGCTTTTCTTCTGACTTATGGTGTACTTATTTCTTATTTTTGTAAAATACATACTTCAGATATGTTTTTAAGTCTTGGCTTAATTAGAGGTAGCAATGTTACCTCTGAAAAACATAACATTTGTGTTATTATAACACTTGCATTTGTAGTTTTAGAAAGTCGAGAAAGTTGGGGAAAGAATTATTTTGGTGGTGCTCTTGACACTTCTAGATCCTACCATTATAGGAACTGTAGAAACTGTTGTCAGAAATTCAAAATTTACTGTGACTTTCATGCTTACAGACAAAACAGTTTTTAGCATTATGCACAAGTTATTTAGCAGCAAGCTAATAGAGGCATGTTTTTTACTAGATTAATGCTTTATTTGGATGCAGTTGCAGTAAGCTGAGGTTATTTTATTGGCTGGCAGCATGGTGTGAGATATTGCTAAAAGTCAAAACTAATTATTTAAATTGCTAAAAGCTGAATTAATTAAACAAGTTTAAATTGGCATCTAACAAACATTAAGTAATAATTCAATCAAAGCTCTTTTAGATGGTTGTTCGTAAGATGTTTTCTGATCTAAGAATGGTTCTCTTATTGAACATTTCCTCTCTTTTAAATGAAAAACTAAAAAGTAAAAGAAGCTATTAAAGAACCGCTCAAGAAATTAAGGGAGAAGCAGGAATCCAAGAAGGAGGATAACAAAGATGAGGAAGAAAAAAAGAAAGCCAGGAAAGGAAAAGATGCAACTGATCGAAAGGACAAGAAAGCTGTTGATACGAATAAATTAAAGAAAGATTCTGACAAGGCTAAAAGGGACAGAGAAAAGGAAAAAAGCTTAGACAAAAATGTAAAATCCAAGGAGGCTACCAAAAAATCAGCCAGTGAAAAGGATGGTACTAATCAGGTGGGAAAAGAGAAAGAAACAAAAAAATTAGCTAAAAACCCATCCAAGGAAGACAAGAAAGAGAAGAACTAAACAGAGTATCAGTTCTGCTACTGAGGAACAGACCTGAAGAATGAGAAATTCAGCATATTTATATGAATGTGGTAAATATGGCAATAAGAACATAATATTTTCTGGAAATAAGTGTGAACAAAGGCTGTATGTAATATTTTTTTAAAAAAACTATTAAGTGTATTCTTGCATTGTAAACACAAAGCAAATAATGTCTTCTATGAATCTCAAATACGTACATATGTGAATATGCCTGCATAACAATGTGTATTGAAAACAATCAAATGTGAAATCAATGCAATTTACTTCAAACATACTCTGAATCTCTTGGGTTGTTTTGCCCTTTCATTGCTTCCGCATATTAAAATGCTATTTTCTTGATGTGGGGATAAAAATGTAATGTTGTATATCAAATGCAAGTTTAAAAGCAGCATTAAGAGGATTTTCTAGACACCTAAAATGGAAACTCAGAGGAAAATATATTTCTGTTTCATAAAAACAACCAAGAGAAGTATTAATGGAATGTATTGTCATAGGAACCTAGCAAATAAATGTAAATTATTCCTTGCTAAACTTTTTTTCCCCTAAGTAAGCTGAGAAAACTATTTTATACACACTCAAACCAACATAGTGTTGTGTTAATTTGAGACTTCAATTTCTACTCAAATCAAAACATCGCAGTACTTTTGCTTATTGATCCTGTGACAATTTGTTCTGCTTTGTTCCTTTATTTATTTATTTATTAGCTATCTTTAGGTCTGAAAAGTTGATTTATTGCCACTTTTCAGTTAACTGTGTCCTGATTTTTCTGAGTTTTTTAAGCTTCTAGTAATGAACATTTCTGAAAATTAGACCACCTATTTAACCATTGATGGATATTGTTGAGTTCCATTCACGTTGTAAGTGATGCACTGCTTACCACTCCTGTATTCTGGTTGATCTTGGTTAGAGAACAGCTTACGTATTTTTGCAACTACTATTTTCCTAAAACAACACTTTTGAAGTACATAATACTTCTGTAAGCAAGCTCCTGTGTTAGTTTGCTCTTACAGTTCCTGTATTTTTGGCACAAAGGAATGATTTATACAGCAGTCTCATTAAAATAAAGTTACAAAACATTTCTGCAGAGATATTTTAGTATGTTATTGAATCTATACTTGCTTTCATGTTTATATGGGAAAGGAATATATTCCAATTTTACTAGACAAATAATATCGCTTGGTATATTGAAATATTACTTGCACAGTAAAATTACACAAGATTCAGAAGGAAATTTGTAATTAAAATTAAAGATTTATTATTATGTTGCAGTATCATTTTAAAGAAAACAAAACTAAGGAGCGAAATTGAGCATGAGTATGTGTATGTGGGTGGTGGTGTAAGATTAGAGTCCTGATGGTTGATTCTGTTCCTGGTTTTGCTTAAATTTTGTCTATAGCAGTTGGCAATACACTTACCTCAGACTTCCAAAAAAAAACATACTTATATATGTGTGTAAGATGCTTTGATCCCTACAGATATAAAAAGGTTTTTTTAGAGGAAACTTACAAAAAATAGTTCAAATGAAAGCTGTAGAAAAATAGTGCTGTAGCTTAAGATTCTAGCTGTGATATTTAACAGATTGTATACTGAGCTATTTTCTAAATATTTATATATGTGTGAAGAAGGAATGAAAAGGTGTGTGTTATGAACATTTTTAATGCTTAGCAAAAAATGACAGAATGAAGATCTAATAAATGCACTTGCATAATGAGCATTCTTTTTTAGGTTTTGAAAATGATATATGTATTTATTAATCTTTGGTCGAATACATGCTAAGATAGATATTTAGCAGAAGAGCACTCAAATCACACTTGAGAGTCGTGGCACAGTGGTATAGTGCACATCACTTTTTATTTTCTCCCCTAATGGGACAGAAGTAACTGTCTAGGAGTGAAATTTGGAATGAGTTGCCTTTCTGATTAACATATTATTCTATCTGTGACCCAAAGTTTATCTGGTCCTAAAAAAAGTTTTGTTGTTTTTTTGGGGGTTTTTTTGGGTTTTTTTTCCCCCTGTGGTTGGTTGGGAATGTTTTTTCCCCCCTTTTTAATTTTGGATTCATTTTATTCAAGCAGCACACCAGGCTATATGAATAGCCACACAATAAAATGAGGTTTTTGCCCCAGAGATCTGGTGTGCATCTCCATGAAATAGTACTGTCATTAAACTTAACATAGCAGGTTACCACATAAGCTCAAAAAATGCACCACACAAGTAAAAACGGAGTGCAACTTTATTTTGATAAAAATATGAGAGAAAAGAGTATCTTGCAAAAGGTAAATGACATAATATATTACATACTTGACAGGGTTGAATAAGAATTGTTGATAAACACATCATAGGTGTGTATAAAAGCCTGAAAGCAAAGTTGAGAAATGTGCAAGCAAACAAAAAAAAAAATACTCTTTCTAGTCTCTTTCCTTTCACAACACTCTTAGTGCTTGTTGGCTGTGAAATATTATCTTTTGAAATACTTTGAATCAATTTATTCATGAAGCAAAGCAAGTGGTTGTCCAGAATTGGAGGTGCGGGTTATTAGATAATATGAGGACTTAGAGGTGTATATGTAAGAGAACTGTATTTTTGAAAGCAGCTGGCTGTTTCTATGCTTAGAGGCTCTAAAGTGTGAGGCAGTGGCTAATAAAAGTATCTAGGTTTGTCTCAATATGTGGTTAAAGATGATTGTAGAAGGAAGTAATTTCTTACTCTTGTAGCCATTAATATACTGCAGTAAAAGATTAATGAAAGTCTTCATAATATTTTTTAATGTTTCAGGGTATTTTTTAATGATGCAGAAGAAAATAGGCAAAAAAAATAGTCTAAATTTGAATGTGGTGCTCTCTTTTTTTCTTTTTCTTTTTTTTTTTTTTAAGCTTCTGATATTAATTCCATACTAGTGGACTCTTAGTTACAGTACTTCTAGATACACCCTAACTACTCATCTTGATGTAATTTAAATAATATAAAAAGGTGTAAGTAAAATTAATCCTGTTATTTCTCTTCCCATCATTCATATAGAACAGTAGAATAAATATGTTTTTCTCAGGATGCAGAAAATAATAAAATCTCTTTAGTTTACACAAAGTTGTTTTGAGGCATACTAGTCCTACTGATATTGAGATATGTTTGACTCTGGTAGAAATATGGCAATTAAAAAAAACCAACCAAACCCAAACCAAAAAACCTAACTTTACTGACTTGAAATATATTACTTGTTCTACTTAAAGTTACTTTTCCAAGATTGTTAGCAGTCCAGGAGTGTTCATTATAGTGTAACCTCTGCTTTCTTAAATATTATTTTTCTGTTGATTTCTTTACATACAGCTCTTGAGAAACTAGGTTGGGGCAGCATGTGTGTTTAAGAAAGTAGTTTTATCTTTATTGACATTAGAACTTATATTTAAATATGAACCTTGGAGAAATGGTTTATGATTATAAGAGAATTCCATTTGGAAGGGACTTAAGGAGATCCATATTCCAACATCCTGCTCAAAATGGGGTCATCTCAGACATATGACCAGCTTACTCTGGCCATTGTCCAGTGTGGCCTTTAAAACCTCCAAGGATGGGAATGCACAACCTTTCTTTGCTGTTTTTTTCCACTGATTTGACTGTCCTCATGAGGCAATGTGTGTGTCTAAGTTTGGGTTTGTTTTGGTTTTGAGTTTTTTTTCTTACTCCCAGTCTGAATCTCTGTTGTTTAAGTCTTGTTTGAGACCTTCCTGAAGAATAGTTGAGAGGAGGATTAGGCTAATACCAATACAGTCTTTCTTGAGGATGTGTCTTAAAATGTGGCATAATCTTTCAAGGCTATTAGTTATCTCTTACAAGGGTGCTGAACATTGGTGTTACTGATTGCTTTCTTTTCACTGTGTTTTGATCTAGAAAGACTGTGGTATGGAAGTAAGTATCTTAGTGGTAAAATGCCATCAGTCTCATTTTTTCTGTAGTAATTTAGTTGTCAAAAGAAATTGGAGATTGAGATAATCTTATTCAACTTTCTGTTCCAAGAGAAAACGGTGAGAAAAACCTGTTGCCTATTTTTCTTCCGGATACTGAATTGATATTGCGAATAGCATAGTCATTTGTTCAGTTACTTTGAAATAAAGGCAAGTGCTTAAATTTCTGTTCCTTTTTTCTCCTCATTATATGTTAGTCTTAAAAACATACTTGTTTATTATCTGAATACACTTTAATTTCTGAATATATCACTGTATATTAGCATCGGTTAATTTAATTGAAACAGCTTTCTTAGTTTATAATTGAATAAGATCACAAAGAGCATGAAGTTAACTTTATAACTGAAAAATGCAGGCCTTAAAGAAACATCTGTCCCAGCACAGCCAATATCACCAGCATCTGAGGAGACGATCCAGCCTGCTGAGAAATCATACGTTGACTCAGGTAAGGCCTTTTGTAAACTAAATTAATTCATTGTGTTATTTCCTTGGGTAGAAAAATAAATCTTTCATTGATCTTACATGTTGCTTATCTGCTTCAATTGATTTAATGGGAGTTACTGTTGTTAACTTTATATAAATCACTGACCTTGTAAAGCTTATCATTTAAATGTATAGAAGGCAGTCTTGTCAGCTCTCATGGTTATCACTGGAACCGAATCACATCAGAATATCTTTCTGCTGTTGTGGTTTTGATGTATATGCAACAGAATACCCAGTCAGAATAACAGCAAATTCTCCACCTCAAAAGACCCAAAACCAACCAACCAAACCTAAAACTAACAACCAACTTCATAAAATTAATCAAATACTCACTTTTCCACTAAAATCAGTAGTATATCATAAATACAGTAAATAAAAAAACCCAAACATTTAAACATTTTTAAAGTCCCGTAGTATTAGTAAAATTCATTAGGTATCAGAGGAATTAAAAAAAAAAAGTTTTTATATGTCAGATTTCATATATGTGATTTGCATTTTTGTGTTATTCAGGGACTACATATTTTCTCCTGTACCTTGAAAAGGCTAATCCTACTTGATGTTTATGTGAACCTAACACAACCCACAAATGTTGAGCATATGATCGATAAAATAGATTATAGAATTTATTTTTAAAAGACTTGCATTACTAAAGTTATAATTTATAAAATATAGAAAGTTAAAAATTTTCTTTCTTTCCACCCCGTAACTGGTACCATTTTGGATTGTTATTTGAAAAATGCAATTACGATTTGGTTTTGTGCTGTTGGGTTTCTCAGTGTTAATTTCAGGACGTTTGTATGAAGGCAACATTTCATACAAATTCCTGTTGTGTCCTGGGCTGGTGTGTTAGCTGGTAATAAGTTGTCCCTGAGATCAGTTTATGATTTAATCTGGTGTGACATGATACTGTAATGTTAGTATGTATTTTACCTGTTTATGAAGCCAACAAAATCCTACTTCTGCAAATGACATTTTGTTGACTAATGCGACATGGTAGTGCTGCTGCCTAAATTGTAGGAAAGTAATGGATGAAAGTGCTAGTAAAGTAATTGAAAAAGACTTCTCGGTTTGAATAGTTATCTGAAGATATTAATGTTACTGCCACAGAGAAAAATGTATGTGCAGAGAATGCAGTGTAGATAAATTCTTCTGATTTATCTTCAGAATGAATTTGGTGTGATTGATGCAATACTTCCCATACTGGAGAGTAAGCAAACCCAAATTGTTTTTGTAATGGTGTGTTGCAGAGGTTCGTCAAGTCTATCTCTGTAGAACTTTATTGAATGGAGTAAGAACTTTATGGAGGCTACTGAAAGCTGCAAGCCTTGACCTAATGTTTAGATTTTTGCCTTTTGCACTTACCTTCACTGCAATTTACAATCCTTTTAGAGCACAAGAATGCTGACATAGAATTGGAAGAAGAAATTCAGTCTGTTCTTCACGAAGCTCTCCATTCCCAGCCTGGTAATGCATTGATGCTTAGAAATCACTGAAGAATTTATAAATCCCACTATAGGCTAGACTCTAGAAACTCAGAGGCTGGTTTTGGTATGTACTTTAAATACTTTTGCCTCCACAAAACATTCTAATCAGCTAATTTGTTATTTTCAAGAAAATACAGGAAGTTCAGTCACCAAATCCTAAAACTGTGGCCTCTTCCCTAGGGGTGTTTGGCAGCATTAGCTCAAATCAGTGACTTGACAAAAACTTCCTCAAAATACTGGGTGGAGTGCAAGAGTAGGTAAACAGATGGCTTTTATTGTGGGTGAAGAAGACACTGCCAGGTCAGTGCAGATGCTTTGGGTTTATACTGCTGGAAGGTGCAGACAAGTCATCTGTCCCCATCCCCTTTGGGAACTAGTTGAAAAACATGAAGGGTGTGCTGGAGACTGAATGTTTGCTGGTAATAGAGTTTACCAGGGTACATATTCTCTAACAATCTGTATTATTGATTAGGAGAGAGACATGAAAATATAGATGAAAGTGTAAATGACCAATGGCAAGCGAAGGAAGAAATACGTGGAGAAACACTTGAAACTCCTACAACAGATGACTTGCTCACAGAATTAGAGAATGAAATGTCAGAAGCATATGAGACACCAGATTCAGTTCTGAAAGGTATGTGAATTACTAAATATAATGAAAATCAAATTTTGCTAAAAATAAGAAGAAATGGAAATGTCTCACTAAAAATTTGATTGATAATTTCTACTTGCAGTAGAGACTTAACAAATGTCAGCCACAGCAAGTATTACTTAGAAAAATATTTTTAAAATCAAAATGAGATATTTTAATATCTTGAGTTTTGGAATCCGGATAACTATATATTATTATTTCATTACTGCTATATTGGCCTTCAACCAAACAAATTCTCTTCCCAGTAAGAGAGACTTCTGTAATATCTGTATGGAGTCTGCTTCTGGACTTCCTAGTTTATCCAACTAAATTTTAAGAGTTTTTTAGCACAGGCTTTTATAGACACTTGGTCTCATTCTACTTCTGTCGTGGTTTAAGCCACTCTTATGTGGCTTTCTAAGAGAATGTTATGCATGAACTAAATTGTAAATCCTGCTGA
>NW_009928866.1:44707-160073 GCF_000696875.1 Nestor notabilis
AAGATGTTTCTGAATGCTTTTTAGGTGTACTACTGAGAATTTTACATAGATCTTAATACCTCTTTTTTTAAAAAACTTAATGTAATGGATCATCTAAAAGTTGCTAGAAATACACCAGGATTCTTTCTTCACAACTGAAGTCATTAATGTCAGTTTGTGTCTGTTATACTTCCTTGTTTCTATATCTCTTTTATTCATCCACAGTGCAAGTTAAAGTAAGGGAATAGAGGAGAAATTAAAATTCCAATTATTTTAAATCTTTAAAATTACTAGTAAGAAGGCAGAGTGAGTATGTTCTATTTCCTTTACACAGAAATTTCTGTGGAAAATCGTCATTTTTTGAGCAAATGTGTGTAGTTTATTTGTGTATACCCATTCTCAGTATCTTAGAATTATAGAATGGTTGGAGTTGGAAGGGACCTTAAAGATCATATATTTCCAACTCCCTGCCATATAAAAGAATAAAATCTTTCAATCTACATACATATCTTGCTGATGTTGCTGATGTTAGAAATTTTCTTAAAATTTCTGCTTATTTGATTATACTTACATAATACTATATTATATGATATTCTGTTGTAGGGTTTGCAGTATCATATAAGGATTTACAAAATTTTGTATTTTGTAAATACATGTTTGTTTCTTAGATGCTGATCTTTTGGAAGATGACCTTGGAGCAATGGAGCCTGAACCATACGAAGCACCAGGTATAATTTTGTTTTTCCAAGCTTGGTAATACTGGTTTTCTGCCTAAACATAGCAAATTATGTGAGAAAGCAAAACAGAAAAGGTTAGACTGGTTTAGGATAGATAATTTCTGATTTATCTTTTTTTTCCTCCAAACAACTATTCTTGATTGTGTTGGATTTTTTTACTTTTACTGAGATGACTGTATCATATTTGCTATTTCAAATGGTTCTTAAAAAGAATGATGATGGGTATGGAAACTTTGTCTTCTTTGATGCAAAAACTACATTTTACTTTTCTATGTGTTTCTGGCTGTTGCATATGATCTGGATCTGGGTAGGCAAGAGATCTGTGGTTGTACAGTCTAAGAAAGTGAGAATGAGATTTATTGCTTATATCACTATCTTCATAGAGTCTACAATGCTAAGGTTGTTCTAGCCTGTTATTCGCAGCATTAGTCAGAAACTTGTGTTCTCATGTGGATCCTGTCACCTTTCAGAAGCATCCAGTTTGTAACCTTTCCTTCAGGACCATTTGTTTCTTTATGGCCAATTATACTATCATAGAGTGAGTCAGTGCCAAGGACTTAATTCTGAACTAGCCTTGCACTGTCTTTCTGCACACCTTAGTTAATCTTTAAAACTTTTTGGAATTTTGCCTGGATTATTCTGGTTAGTTTATTCATCTTCATATTGTGCTTGATATTGCATACAATGGCATTAGCTCATCTTTCCCATTATGAAGAAACATAAGGTGGATATTACAGTTTCCCTGCTACCTGCCAAGTATTTTCTGCTGGATGTTAATAATGCTTGGTTATGGTACAGGTAGCCTCTTCCATTTACATTAGACATTGATTTCCGTTTGGACTAAGCTTCTTATCTTTGGCTTAATGTTAGTTCTGGACTTTACAGTTCTGTTTGATGCCAAGTGTGACAGAAAAATAATTTTATTTGTTAGATGCATCTAAAACTACTTATCGTTATCTTTGTGGGAGATTACTGCTTTCCAGTTACCAATTTAGAGTTCAAGCTGTGATGGCTTCAAGTGAAAGAGTAGTTACTTTACCTTCAGTTCCATATGTTAACAGATGTATCATGCTGAGCATATTAATAACACTGCAAAGAATTGTAGTCACAGAGGAAAATAATCCACATATTTAGCTAGGTCTGTGATGCCTGAAGTGAATGTACTTGTTTCTCAAGGTCTGATTTCTGGCTTTTATCTTCTGTAGATCATCACCAGTAGTCCTCCTGGACATCAGTAAAGAAGCTCCTTTAGAACTTTGAGGATAGGGGAAGATTATGGGGTTTTTTATTCCTATTAAAATAATTATTAAAAAAATGATGGAGGCTAATGGTTCTCATGGATGCAGATTTCATACGTAGAGTATAACACATGAATAGAAGAGAGAGTGGCCCAACACCTTCCATTAGATTGCCATGTGTCAAGTTGCAAGTTTCGGTAAGATTTTAATTTGTCAGTTTTCAACTAAGGACCTACATTTAGCTATTGACAGGCACATTATGGATGCAAGTTAAAATAATCAAGCGTATAAACCAATTTTATTTCAACAATACTTATTTTTCATATTTGATTTACAGTTTCATATGAATATAATACAGATGTGGAACATACATTAAGTGATCCAGAAGCTCCAGGTTTGTAAATTTTCATGGCTTCAGGTGATAATATAATGACTTATGCTTATTTTTTTAAACCTGCTTCAAAGTAGTGTGTCATATTGGCTGTTTCATCGCAGTTTTATTTTCAGTTTTTTGGGTAGTTTCACATAAGCCTGATTTTTGCAACTGTGTTACCATTAGATTTGTGAACATACCGCTCCAGAAATTCAGTCCAGAAATACATAAATATGTTTTTCTGTCAGGAGTCTTCCAGTCTAATCAATGGATTGTCAAAGACCTACTTGTAAATACACATGTGCATGGACTTACTATATTGTGTGACTTAGTGTAGCTTCTTGAACGTGTTTTACAACCCAGCTGGCACTTTCAAATAAAACACTGTAATATTAACTCAGTACAATTAGTTGTTATTCTTGAGCTAAATGTGATCTTTTAAACTTCTCTTGTGCTATTTAATTGTTGCATGAAAATTTGATTGGAATATAAAATATTAAATATTTTTATTTAAGGTGACTCTGAATTAATGCTAGAAGATGCTGTGGAACATTATGCAGGTACACTGCAAAGTCTTATTTCTTTTTATTGAAGTTTCATAATATCTTGTCCCCAAACCAAGAGAAACAAAAAACCAAAAAAAAACAACAAAAAACCCCCAAACAAACACAAAACCGAAAACCAAACTAAAACCCCAAACAAAAAAACCAAACCCCTGATGCTCATAGATAGCATCAGTTCCATAGTGAGTTACTACATCATATTTCTATTCTGAAAAAATATGAAGATCTACATGAAGTGCTAGGACAAGGGGTAATGGCTTCAAACTTAAACAGGAGAGGTTTAGATTAGATATAAGGAAGAAGTTCTTTACAGTGAGGGTGGTGAGGCAGTGGAATGGGTTGCCCAAGGAAGTGGTAAATGCTCCATCCCTGTCAGTGTTCCAGGCAAGGTTGGACAGAGCCTTGGGTGACATGGTTTAGTGTGAGATGTCCCTGCCTGTGGCAGGAGGGTTGGAACTAGATGATCTTAAGGTCCTTTTCAACCCAAACCATTCTATGATTCTATGAATACTACTGTAATGTCATCCAAACTGGCAGAACTGTGTTTTGATGGTTAGATTTCCAGTTTGTAATGTAAATTGCATAGAAATGTTTCTGTGGGTAAAAAATAATTTGAATTTGCCAACAACGTTGAAGTTGGCATGAAAAGTGTCAGGAAAAAAGTTGTATCTTAAAAAAAAAAAAAAGGTTTGCAAAAAACCACGTAAGTCATAGCAGGAGGATTCTAAATTGTAGAAGTTTTCTGTGTATAGAAATGATCTAAGAGTATTTTCATTCTGAATGCTAGGTAATTTGTAGATGAGTTCCTGAACTGCGTAAGAAAAGCCTGCTCATAGTGTTTTATCTTTTTTAAGTCTATCTTGCGATGCTAGAGTATGATTGAGTTCTTCCTACAAGATCTCTTAGAAATCTTCACCTTTGTTGAACTCTTAATAACTTTAATACAGTATAAAATGCTATAGTTTTGATTATCTTTTTTGGTCTGAATAAACCGTACATTATTATTTGTGTGTATTTAATGTCTTAAAATTCAATGATTTTTACATTGATTTTTTTCTTTTTTTTTTTTTCTTTAAACAGAAGATACAGTGCATGACAATTATAATGAAGGCCATGGTAAGACAACTGCTGTACTTTGTGAAATGATAGTATCCAACTCTTGCATTAATATGAAAGTGAAATTACTTTGTCTTAACGTTTTCTATGCTGTCACATTACTTTGCAAGTTCTAAGTTAAGGTTTTTGGGTTTTTTATGTTCAAATCCCCTATGTATGTAAACAATGTATAGCACTAAATCAAGTGTAGAGTATGTGTATAGGTTATATTACCATGTTGGTCCTCTTTAACATGCTTTGTCCATATGTAGTATAAGAATGTTGAAGACTTGACATGCCTTTTTCTAATGAAACAGTGGCCAAGTCAGCTGTGGTTCATTGCATCTCTTAGCTCAGTGTTGCCTCTTCATCTTGTCTGTAACTACCAGTTCTTTGGAAATTACTCTGCTTTAGTTTGACTTGGTTAATGATTTGCTAATGATTGCTTAGACCAAATAAAAAAATAAATGAGAAGATGATTAGTGGTCACAGTCTTAAAACAAAGGCATGTGGTTGTGAATCCTTCTGTGAGATCCTTCTGGGGACTACCATACTTCAGAAAAATTATGCATGTTTTCAAAGTATTCTTGTTTATTTTTGATGTTTATTTAACCTGAGCAAAGGACAGTGATTCTTAACTTCAGAATATTTCAGACAGAAAACCTTGAGGTTTATTCTTTGCCATCAGGAAAGAAATTCTGACAACCATCTTTGGGTTAGAAGTCAAAATCCCATTGAAGGGCTTTCAGTGGCCCAAAGGTGTATTTAGCCCTTAGTGTATGTTTTTCTCAGTGTGCAGAAAAGAATTATTTGCCTCAGCTATGGTGGCCTTGATGAAATGTGTCAGCTTCTATAGGATGGAAAAGTAAGACAGACCTAACTTCTTCCCTAGGCTTATTGTTTACTCTCCTTTCCAGGAGACACTTATTTTACAATCAGTTCCTAATCAGGAATCACTTCCTCTTGTTTCTCACATCTATATATGAATGAGAAGTGCAACTTCTAAGCTTTACTTTTCATGCTCCTTCATATCGAGTGGTGACATGAACAGAGAACACTTCCATGGTTCCTGCCCTCAAGAAGAGTCATCTATACCTGCTTTAGTAGTAAGATGATCAGGGAGGTTTCCAAAGTAATTTGCATCAGTTTTTCATAGAATTAGTTCCAAAACTATAGCTTATTCTGCAGTCTCTTGTGGTGCTCCCCCACCCCCAGTAACGTTGAATCACTCTATTTTGTAAGTTATTCATACTTTTTTAGTATTTTTTTAAAAAATCTTATGTAAATAATTTTTTCATATGAGGGTTAGTACCTGTTATGATCATGAAATTGTCCAAAACATTGGATGAACATTGAAATTCTTTAGTTCTAAAATTCACAATAAATTCATATTGAAAATTCAGACAATTAGTGGATAGCATTTGTCTATTTTCAGATACTAGCTGAAGTAAAATAATGAATATTCTTAACTTATTTCTTCAGAATTTCAAAAATTAGACTGTCTCTTTACTCAGGGGTTAGGAGTGTAGGTGAATTTTATAACTGTACAGAATGATAGCTTTTTTCTTTTCCCCAGTATTTCATCTGTGTAGATAGAAATGCTTGAAATTTCAGTATTATGTTCACATTTGGTATTTGGGTTTTGTCTAGAATTTCTACTACAGTCTCTAGGGTTCATATATCTATTCAGGCCCCCAAGCTAGAGAAAGTCTTTGAGAACTTTGCATGTAGCAGTAATGAACTGGATGCTTAACAAACAAATTTGTAGGATACTCTGCATGTTGACCACTGAGAAACTTTATTTTTCTTTCCTTTCAGAACCAAAACATGAAGAGCAGACTGAGGCTCAAGATACAGGTGTATATATATAAATGTAGATACGTGTTCGTATGTATATGTGTGTGTGTGGGCAGGGTGTGTGTTTACTCCCACACACATCCATCATCTCCGCATTGATATATATGGAGCATATTAGAAAAAACTTTGTTTCCTATGTAGTTAAAGTAGAAAAACCTCCAAAATAAATGTTAGTGGACTATAAATAGTTTTTGAAGTCAGAGAAATATTTTAGTCAGGTTAGCATAAAATCATTAACTAATCCTGTTACTTATATATATATTAAAATACGTAGTCTGTGTGATTTTCAATCACGATGTATTGTCGATTATACCAAAGGTTCATTACAGTCTGTGTAGATATAAAGTCAGGGTTTTGACTACTCATCTCTAAGGTCTCAACTGAAACAAGGCGAGTATGTGAGGCTTTTTATGGACATTTGGAACACAGTAGTTCTGCATAGACACTCAATCTGCTGCCTACCGTGAGCTTTGCTCATAAGCTTGTAACCAGTGCTTAAGGTGATTCAAAATTTACAGGCTGAGAATATTAACTCTGCTTTGATGCATACGTTCTGCTACTGTTAAAAAATTACTTGTCTGCAGTGCTTTCTCCAAGTCCTGTATACTTTGAGGTCTTGAATTACCAGCTCTTTTGAGAGTCTTCTCAGATTGCTGATTGAAAAAGACACAATTGTTTAGTTTAGAATGAAGTCAAGAAATTCTCTAGCATAAGTAAATTTTACATATTTGTTTTGTCATGTTTGTGCTCAGAAGTTTAAGAGGACAGTGAAATGAGTTAAAAGGTGCCATATTCAAATAAAAATTAAAATAATTTATTTTTCCATGGAATCCATAACTTTAAGTGGGAGAATTTGTTCATTGTCCTTCACAAAGAAAAGTAGGACTCACCAGGAAATTGCATGTTTATCAAATAAAAAGCCTGTTAAAGTGAAAGTTTATAGAGGGTTGCTTTTCTTTTTTTGTTGGTTTTTGATGTGTAGCAGATGGAGTTGATGCTGCAAAAGGTGAAAGTGGTAGTATTGGTCATGCTTAAAAAGATTAAGGAGTGTTTTTAAAATTTCAGTTTTTAAAGTGTCTTAATACAAACAACATTTATTCAGAAGGTACAATTTTGAAATATTTACCTAATGAATGCACCAATTCTTCAGTGAAATGGGGAAGAAAATTTAAGTAACTCATAGGGGGATTTTCCCTCAAATTCGTTGAAGATCCTGTTTGTTTATAGCAGTTTACTGTTCACAGTTAAACATGCCTGTGTGCTAGCTCTGTTCTTCTGTGTTGTTTGTGAGTTCGATCAGTTGAGAGTTTGAATTCATTATTGCTCTGAATTGAACGTTTTCTTAGCTGTCAAGGACCTTCTAGAGGATGTGAATGAAGCCACAGATCCAGGTACATATTTTGTAATTCTTATCTTAAAGTGTTTTGATGAAACTAGTTTGAAATAATTTTGAAATCTGTAAATGTAAAAGCAAACAAATGAAAAACACATTATATACTTTTTTTTTCTTTTTATACTTTCTTTTATATATGAAATATCAGAAGATTTTTATTTTGGTAAAGAGTTGTCAGGTTGTCAGGTAGGAGGTTTTAGTTTGTGGAAAAAAAAATAATTCTTCCACCTATATTCATCAATAAAATTTTAAAAAAACCAAACAAATGAAAAGCAAAGCAGAAAAATGTGCTATATAGATTCATAGAATGGTTTGGGCTGGAAGGGACATTTAAAGATCATCTGGTCCAACTCCCCTCCTGTAGGCAGGGACATCTTTCACTAGACCTAGTTGCTCAAAGCCCCATCCAGCCTGACTTTGAATACTTCCAGGGATGGGTCAGGGGTGTCTGCTGTGTTTATTTAGATTTTCCATTTGAAAAATGTGTACTAGTATAATTAAATGGGGGAAAAAAGCCATTATTGTTTCACACAACCAACAATTTTAACCAAAATCTCTTTTGGGTTTTGGGGGGTGTAATATGAATGGATACCAATAACGAAGAGGAGCTAAACTTTTGGACATGGAATGCATTCAGTACCTTTTTTATACTCTTATCCTAGCTGGTTGTCCTGCAGTTTAAGTCTTCCTTTTTGTTTGATACTAAATTGTGTGGGTGGCTGGTGGGAAATAAAAACAAAATTGTAAACATGCTGTATGTAGCTTTCAACAGTTATTTTCTTTCTAACAGTAGAAAGTGAGCATACAGAAGATCTTGTGGCCACTGAACCAGAGGAATCAGGTTTGTATATTATCTTTTGCATGAGTTTGCTACTAAATAAATAATTTAGAATAATAGGTATGATAGAGTGGAAGTCTGTGCTGCAATAAAAATACGTTCATAACTTTTCCTGCGGGTTTTTTTGTGGTTTTTTTTGTTTTGTTTTTCTTTTAAGGACAACTATAACTGTGGTGTTGAAATCTAGCATATTGGGGTTTTGAATGATAATATTTTAATGGCTTACAGAGCACTCTTCAGTTTCAGAAGTTGAGAGTGCTTCCAGTTCAGAAAAACTTAACTTACATTGATTAAAATGGCCATATTACACCATATGAAACTGAAGATTTCTTTGCTATGCTCTGTTTTCTACCAGCCAGTCAGTACTCCATATTCATGAAAGACAGTATATGTTAGAAATAAAATGGAATGTCTCTCCAGTTTGAGCACTTGATTTATGGGCTTCCCAAGTCAGAGAATATATTTTCCTCTCTCTGATTCTTATTATCTACAGCCAGCATCCTGGCTATTACAAATTCTTTTCTCTGACTCCCTTCATGCATGAACAGGGAGCTATGTTTAACCTTCAGTCTATCAGCAGTAATGGCACTCAGTGACACATGACATGTCTAATTTAAACATATATATAGAATTAGAAAGAACTGAATTTTGAAGTATTTCACAGTTACAGCTGGGAACATGCTAAGTATATGAATGTTTTCTAAGCCCTTACTGTAAAACTGTGGGAGATTTGTGCTTCGAATAGTTTACTTTCAGAATTTTGAAGTATCTTTTTTGAAACTCATTGGCTTATTTAAGTATTAATCTTTCCCCTGGAAAAATTCAGCTGAGGAAAATTTGCATCAAACCTCTGCAGAAGTATTAGAGTAGTCTTGATAGGTCACTGTTTTGAGCATAAAGGATAAAAATGCAGCTTTTTGTGAATATTTAGTGAACATCCAGTTTGAATTGTTTGTATGCTTTTGACTTACAGAAATTCCTGTTAAAGCTGAGGATCATTCAAACGACAATCTAGTGGGTAAGTTTATCTTAAATGCTTGGGTTTTTTCCGTAAGAAATGTAGCTACAGCTATATGGAATTTTTTTAAAGAAATTACTTCTTGGAAGAGAGTGTAAGTATATCAATATTGTCATTTAATATTGCTTCCTGGTTTTGAGGCAGTAGTTTTCATATTGTACTGGATTAATGCTGTTAATAGTTCCAGCTTATATGGAGGCATTCCAAATAAAACTGAGTAGTTTGTAAATTTAAACTTAATTTTTAATGATTTCAGACAAAACTGGATACTCTTGCTGCACAGGGAAATAGAAAATTGCAGGTCTCAAAATATGTGTGTATTTCCTTTTCGGAGTAACTGAGCATGGGTGATGATACTGTCACTTCTCTGTGTATCAGTCAGATCTGTTGGAGTCTGACTGTGGCACATTCTTTGGGTACTGATCTAGAAGCAGGACTATTTTGTCATGCCATCACGTTTTTCTTGACAAAACTGATTTTAAGAACAAGAGCACTTCCAGCTTTTCCTGTCTCTTGACAGTAGTAAGCACATAGTTTACCAAACCATTTTTAGATTAGACAAATTGCTTCTAAATTTGAAGACTGTGTATTGCTACATTTCATTTGCTTTTTGGAGATAATCTTTGCAAGTTGCTAGTTTGTTCTTTGAAATGGAGCAGTTGTGTTGAGCAAAACACTTGAGTTGTACCTCTGGGCAGTAAATCACGGAAGCTGCAATCCAAGAGCCCTGACAGCTATATTTCTGTTTTGTTCGGATTAGCCTGAGCACCTTTCTGGCTTAGTTGATCTTTGCGATATGCAGAAGCTCTTATGTGGTGTGTTGCCATGTAGTTCTGTGGGGTTTTGTTTTTCCTTGCAGGAAAGGAAATTTGTATTTGGTTCTTGGGCCTGCCAAAAATAGCCGCAGAAGTGAAAAAACATGGGAGGCCTTTGTGGTTGCCCAGAAAAGATTTGAGGCATGGTTTAGTTCATGTTTTAATTTACATGCTGAACCTTAACTGAGGTGATTTGAAATGCTCATGTCAATATATAACTGTGTTGCCTGTGAAGTCTTTCTAATGTGTTTATCTTAACAGTTATATAGTGTGTTGAAATGTTTGAAGGCATAGGTATTTATTAATAGATGCTCTATCTAAAAATGTTCTGTTTCATAATTAATATGAAATATTCTTAACAAAAGTTTATTATCAGCACAGGAAGAAGCAGTAGTTACCTTTGACAGTGTAGACAAGAAATTCAGCAAAGGTAGTATTCAGGTGATTTGTTGTGCTTTAAGTTGGAACTGTAGTAGAAGAATATATGTTTTCGGCAGAAAATGGTGCTGCTTAAAGTTAAAATACCAGAAAGTTCTTTACAGGACGATTGCAAAATGTCAACAGTAGGTAGCTCTGCACAGTGTCAGTTGTATTGATATAAGGATGTTGAGATGATCTTTTGACTTACATATATTATTTTAAAACTAAATTCAGAATCCAGGTATCAACTTGAAATCTTTAATTTTTGGTTCTGTGGACCATATTCCATATCACTTCGTGTGCTATAATTTACAGCTCAGTCTTGCAGCAGTAAATGAATTTCCTACCTTCACCATAAAAACTTCAGTGTATCGTACAGTAGTGGATGGCTTTCCAAATATTCCATTTAGAGTCGTAGATCATTCAGTCCAGCCATAAATCCAACACTGCCAAATCCACCAATAAACCATTTCCCTTAGATCATGTGTACATGTCTTTTAAATACCTTCAGCAACGGTGACTCAACCACTGTCCCAATGTTTGACAACTTTTTCAGTGAATAAATTTTTCCTAGTATCCAGTCTAAACCTCCCCTGGTACAACTTGAGGCCATTTCTTCTTGTCCTGTCGCTTGTTACCTGGGAGAAGAGACCAACACCCACCTCACTACAACCTCTTTTCAGGTAGCTGTAGAAAGCAATAAGGTCTCCCCCTGAGCCTTCTCTTCTCCAGATTCAACAACCCCAGTTCCCTCAGGCATTTCTCATAAGAGTTGTGCTTTAGACCCTTCACCAGCTTTGTTGTTCTTCTCTGGACACGCTCCAGCACCCCAATATCATTCCTGTAGTGAGAGCCCAAAACTGAGCACAGTGGTCAAGATGTGGCCTCACCAGTGCCAAGTAGAGTACAAAGGAACAGACACTTATTTAATGGCAGATGGACTTTCAAATAAGATGGTGGAATTGTTATCTACTCTACTTTTATTGTACTGTGATACAAAGAGAGTCCTTACTATTTTCGGACACCATTGGAATAAAAAATAACTTACATTAACCTGCAATAGTATGTATTTCTGATCCTTTTGAAAAGTTTTTTAGATTTAATTTTGTACCTTCAGTTATTTTCAAAACCAGTGCAATATACTTTTTGAACCACAAGATTAGCCTTAGCTCTGTCTTGGTGTATCTTGTGGAAATAAACAATAATAGCAGCACTTGAAGGAGTGAATTTTTTTATTAAACCTTCATGGGGAAAAAGTGAAAGAATCAGTCACAAAATCATGGAATGGTTTGGGTTGGAAGGGACCTTAAATATCTAGTTCCAACCCCCCTGCCATGGCCAGGGACACCTCACACTAGACCAGGTTGTGCAAAGCTTCATCCAATGTGGCCTTGAGCACTTCCAGGGACAGGGCATCCACAACTTCTCTGGGCAACCTGTTCCAGTGTCTCACCACTCTTACAGTAAAGAATTTCTTCCTAATATCATCTAAGTCTCATTTCTATCAGCTTAGAGCCATTCCCTCTTGTTCTGCCACTACATGCCCTTGTAAAAAGTCCCTCTTCGGATTACTTGTTGGCCCTGTTTTAAGTACTAGAAGGCTGGTATGAGGTCTCCCCTGAGCTTTCTTTTCTCCAGGCTGTTTATTCAGTTATTAAACACAAAAATAACTATTAGATGTAGTACCATGTATGTGATTCTTTGTTTAGCAAGTAGAAAATGAAAAATTATTTGATCAGCACAAAATCTGCAATGGTGTACCAACATACTCAAGAATCTTTGGTGATTTGTGTAGTTATGTGGGAACCACTTTGAAGGTAGAAGAGTCATTATTTATCAGTTTTATGTAGAAAGCTTATTGTTTTGGCACATGCAGTGAATTTCAAATAGCATCTCTGAAAATCGAGAAAAGAAACAGGGGACATAATTAAACTACTAACCAGGAATAAAAATTTTACTACTTTTAGTATGATTTCCTGCTATTATGTTTACCCAGCTTTTTTGGATGTGAATATTCTCACATTTTCCTCTTAGACCACGAAACTCGTATTTTTTACTTTAGGGTTTTCATTATTATTTGTGATGGAGGATTTAGTATGAGAGTTTTTGTTATCAGAAGTCTTGTTCATGTGATTTCATTTCTCAGGTATTCAAAGCTAGTATTTCCTCTTATTTCAGCAATAATAATATTGAAGTTCATTGTACTAGAGACAGAGAACTCTTTTCTGAATAAAGAACACATTTATATGCATATGCACTTTTTACATACATGAAAGGTATATCTATTTATGTAATAAACATAACTTCAGCCAGTGTAAAGGGTATTCAGAAATATCACTGTAGAGTCCTTATTCTTAAGTGTAAAAGCATGATGGCACCAGTTTTTATAAGGTTAGGAGCGATTCAGTTTTTATCTGAAACATAGGATCTTACTTGTTTTGTAAAGAAAACGCGCAGTAGCTCAGAGGATGAATTTAGCTATGAGGAACATTCTCATATCCTCAGTGAGGAGATTGGGTGTGGGACTTGAATATGCTGGAGTGCAAGTCAAGTTTTTTGCTGACTTCAGGGCACAGCACAAAATAAATGCAGTAGGCAGCTACATCCTTAGGTATCTGTAGGTAGTGTTTTCCAATTTTGTAAGTTTTCTTCTAAAATAATTACCGGTATTCCTTTTCAGCAGTAAGATATTTGAACTGTAGTTATAGCCTGTGTTCTTCCAAACTAATGCATTTAAGTGGTATGAGAGGCCAGTTTGATTTTTTTCTGCTAATCCTATTTTACACTGGCAGGGAGGGTTACTTGCTGGAGACATATTTTAAGGGAGTCATAGGTTATGGGATACTTTTACTCTCTCTGTCTTAGTATTTTGATCTCTTTTGTATATGATCAGATTTAAAATATCTAAGTGTTGTTCCACACCCCCTGCCCCCTCCCCCTTCATCTATATTTTACCAACTGCTGAAATCCCTTACTTATAGAGAAATTTCCACTTTAGAACTTTGACCCTTCCTCATTCCCCAGCTCCTCTTTTCCCACTGTAAGTGTCCTTGACTTAAAAAAAAAAAAATAAAATAATAAATTTTAATGTATATGTGCCATGGCCTAGATTTCCTTTACAAGGTAAATGAAGTGCCATATGCTTAGATACATTTAGTTTACATTTCCCATCTTATACAGCAACTTTGTGCATATTCCTTATGATAGCTCCTAGAAATAGTAGCTTTTTCAAATTAGCTAGTCTGATACAAAGTTGCATTTTTTAGCATTTAAGATTAAGAGGGTTTTTTTTGTGATTGTTTTAGAGTAAGTTGTGTTTTGGTTGGTCCTTTAATATAGATTTCCCCTTATTTTTTCAGATACTTAACGCTTCAAAAGAAAAGTCCCTACATCAGGAGGACCAGCCCTAACCATACGCTACAAAAGGGGAGCAGATGGTTGTAATAGATCTTATGATGTAATTACCAAGCAGTTCAGGGTTTGGGGAATGAACACCAAGATACTGTAAATGAGTTTTAGCCAACTGTCATTTTAGTAAGTTTTTTTAACACTTGGATGTTTAATTTACATTCCTGTCTGATTTCTCCCCTCTCCCCCCTTGGTAAAGTTTAGTGAATTCATTATTTTTCTTCTGTGTTTGTGATGGAGTTGCAACTTTGAGCTGCATTTCAGATGTGCTGTTCAAGCAATTGTTAATATTCTATTTATAACGCGGCAGCAAGTACATTTTTTCAGATTTTAGTGTATATCTTTTGTTGTGGATTCATACAGTATGTACAGAGCAGTTTGGTCACTTGAAACGCATATTATGAATTTTTAGATGTTTAATAACTGCTGATATAGCATACAGCCTAACTGCCTTTTATTGAAAACACTAATCAGGCACACACTATGCTGTGAAGTTTGACTTGTATCTCTTTGCACTGATGTTATGTCAACAGTTACGCTACATGGATTTCAGGTATTTTTAAAATAGTCTAACAAGGTACAAAATGTGTATTTTTTGATTCATGCAGGGCAGTTTACTAAATTACTTTTTTTCAGAAAACTTTTGTGTGTGAATTCAAACTTCTTATTTATTCACATTTGATTTTTAAAGCAAAAATGTCTAGAAACTACATAATAGCTTGGCGGGGAGTCAGTGTACATTGCAGTGAAACTGAGTTGCTGGAATCAGATTGAATTCAGCAAAATAATAAAAATAATAAGAAATAATGCTGAATGTAGTAAGCTTTATATTCAGTGAATTAATTTAAGTCAAATTTGCTTAAATACTTGACTTGTAAATTTTATTTAAAAAAATTGGAAATTCAACCATAAGAAAATAGGATATCTAAATTTAAGACCTAAAATCATAAATGCTCTTGTAAATGGTGTGTCTGAAATTTAGACTTCAAATGATTTAGAACTGTAATATAACAGGTGTACTTTCTACCTGTTCTGTGCTGCTGTTCCACAATTACAAAGATGTGTTTTTTTGCTGGCATTTTGCATGTTTTTCTTTTTGGCTCAGGAATGATTGCCATGATTTTAGAAAATTGCGAAGCCTGAAATGGGAGGTTAGAAGAAATAAGATAAATCTTGAAGGAAAAAAAAGTCAATTTGGTAACCCTAATAGTGGTTGCCTTTTGATCGACAGGGAAATTTTAGATTTCTGTAGCACTGTTTTGAAGTCAGGTTTTTAGTTGCTTACATTTATAGTGAAAGGGGCATCATATATGCTTGCCTTTTTTTGTTTGGGATTTCAGGAAGACTCCACTTAAGTGAATGGTACATCTGATCAACAAACACAGATGTCCCAAAGTGATTTCTTTAGACATTTCAGGAAAGCAATAATACTCTTAGACTGTGATGTGGTTTGGGATGGGATATTCTAGTAAAATCACCTGTGATTGTGAATTGCAGAGCAATAATTTTTACAAAGCCATATTTTGTGAGGAAACTTGGGAATAATTTTAGA
Organism: Nestor notabilis; assembly: GCF_000696875.1. Lineage (NCBI taxonomy): Eukaryota > Metazoa > Chordata > Aves > Psittaciformes > Psittacidae > Nestor > Nestor notabilis. The sequence goes on from NW_009928866.1 coordinate 59,994, forward strand.
ATGGTGGATGGAGGACTTTTTATATAACAGTGGCAGCCTATTTGTAGAATTATGGGACTGTGAGAATATATTATGCTGTGATCAACTTTTAAGTATTTTGTAACTGGGTATGTGATTTTACGTGCTTCATGTTTACAAAAGTATGCCAAGCTGAGCAAGGTCAAGTGGACATTAAAAAATGTATATTTAATCTGTTTTAATGTTTGGCTGCAATAAAACACAGAAGAATATACTTGTCTTTCTAGTGTCATTATTTTTTCTGAAATGTGGTAGATATTAATTACAGGGATAAATATTTGCCCCAGCTACTAGTTAACATTATTATTTTTCAAAGTAACAATTTTGAATGTTTAAAAGTATATTTGAAAGATACTATTTACAAGGAGAAAGAAATGTAGCAAGTAGAAGTAATTTTTATTTCTGAATGGTATTATGTGAAGGAAACAGGCATTTCTTTAAGCATTTCTTTAAGGTCTGTGTCTTCAAGAATTGTGTTGTTTCTTCTTTTTGCAACCAGTTTGGCCTGAATTTTGTCTATGATACGTATTTGTAACTTAAAATGGATATCACTCTTTAACAAACGCTAATGTATGTGGGAAGTAGGATACCTACCTTTCATAGAGACATATTCTGGGTTATGGTCCAACGTTTAAATCGGAAATCTAGCAAGGGCATGGTGTCTATGCAGTTCTCTGTTTCAACACAAAAATCCTCCCTGACCTTTTCAGTTTTCAAACAGCTTCGTATTTTTATGATGAAATATTGCTGAATAAAGAACTGTAGTTAAAAGTCAAAAGATTACACCTTTATATTTTCACATTGCTACATTGTGTCTTGCTATATCTCAGCGAATCTGTGAAATCTTTGGTTTTTTGAGAATTACAGGAAGAAAATACCAATAAGGAAAGCAAATTTAAATAAAATAATTTTAATATTGAAAATTTAATTGACTTTCACATTCTTAGTAATAGAAAAGGTATCATATCATGACACTATTCTTTCTAAGAAGTAAAGAAAATTGTTAAGTTTAAATATAGGAAAGAAACTGAAATATGACATTTTTACTGAATATCATTGTGTAATTTTGAGTTTCAAAAATTATGTATATTTAAGAAATTGTACACTTACAATGTTCATTTGGTTTCATGCTACAAGATCTGAAACTATTTTTAGTTGGCTAATAATTTGGGTCATGGTTACATAGACTCACAAATATTTATAGACATATTGCTATATGAAAAATAAATTTATTCTTTATGGTAGATACCTTCTTAGGAATACCTGGTGCATACATTACACACTGATAGCAGTCCTAGATTGTAGAGTCTGGTTAAAACAGCTTTGTCTATGATTTTAAACTAGATTTGTTTTGCTGAAAACAGAGAAGTTGTGTAAAAGATGAGAGTGGTTTGAAAAGCTAAGAAAATCTTTTTGTTTGAGCTACAATTGGTTTAAGTTGATGACAAAATAGTCTCAAGATTTACCATCAGATCCTCTTTGAGAGAGCATATTTTTAAACCATATTTTTTTCTCAGATATAGCATACTTAAAACCATTTGCACCATCAAAATAGGCTAGAGATCAGCGTAGAGGGAAAAAAGCAGTATGTGCTGAATATGATGCTGCACTGAATTCGTGCAAAAGCTCAAACAACATCTTCAGAGCTAACAAGATCAAGTTGTGATGAATTTCAAAAGCAGCTGTTAATTTAGCAGAATACAGGTTGAAAAAAGTCTGAGAGAGAATTTGGAGAATTGATCCTAGTACATAACCAACAGGTCTCTGTACCTGTTTGTCTTGTGTGAGCCTCAGTAAGGAAATGCGAAGCTAGGGAGGAAATGGGAGGTGGGAGCGATGACCTCATACCTTCTTCTTCTTGTGATTGAGGAGAAGTTGCAGAAATAACATGAATGTCCCAAGATGGGTGGAAGGTGATTGCTGAGTGACATAAAGGGAATTAAAGAAGAGGTCAGGTTGAGAATATCAAATATTGCTGATAAAGAGAAAGATTCAGGGAAAATGGATTCCTAAGTAGCATACTATATAATGGTTTACTATCCTGCCATGAGTTGTTCATATGCTTTTAGTTGGTAAAAATAGTAGTAATATGAGTACATATACTATTCTGTGTTTCATCTGGAGCTGCATTGTTGCTCTTTTTAAAAATACGATATTTCTGATGCCACACAGATGGACATGACCTTTTTATGTATTGTGTGGTATATTGGAAAAAAAAAAACAACTAGCCAGTATTTTAGCAAGTACTGAAACATGCTTTCATTAATATGCCATTATAGTAATAATGTTCCTTCTCCAGGTTATCCCTTAGTATGTAACTGACTCTATAGGTCTTTTTGTCATCTCTATCAGTTTAATTGACAATCTGGATTTTATGATGTAATTGAAGAGGTGAATGACTTCCAATGTGGCCATATTTATTTAATCTATCATATCATAATCAGGTTAATACTCATTCTGCCTTGTGCTGAATATAAAAATCATTCGTACTGTCTGCACGTTCAGTAGTAGCACCTGTCAGGTTGTAGTAAAGGGTGAAATTAGAATGTGATATAGTTTGATTTCATGTGTGCATATAACTCAGTTTCTCCAGGAAAAAAGCAAAGGTTTTCAGCATTTTTATTTGGTGTATTCACAGTGTAATGCTTCTGAGCAGTCGGTATAAAAAACTGTGAAGATTGAATATTCTGACAAGCTGGTTTTAATTGACTTAGAAATGAAATAAAATGTTTTTCTAGATATAAGTACATCTCAGAAATAAAAAGTATATGTTAGAGAGGAAAACAACTAACTGAAAAGCCAACTGGCCTCTCCTTTTAGTATTTTCTCTCAAGCTTATTGGGAGGAAATACTGGAAGCTTATTGGGATGAAACTGGAAACAGAATAATAATGTTAGAATTGTGTGGCAAGATGCTTTAAACGTTACAGAGTAGGGCAGGATCAAAAAGTGTTGAGAGAGGAGAAAAAGAGAACAAATGTGTCTACATACCACCTTCACAATATAAGCATACATGATTTTGGTACAGTGTGTAGTCTACCTTTTGCTACAGACTGTCTTGTGCTTAGTTAATATTTACCTGTGCATTCAGTTATTTACAAAATGCATGGGTTAAATTATTTGAAAAGTTGAAGCAAGACCAAAGCTTCCAAGTTCCCAAGTCACTTCTGAAAATGAGACCTGGGTTCCTAATTGATTTTAATGTTTTGTACATTTTAATCATATATGTATATATATATAGAGAGAGGAAACTGGTGTTCCCAAGAGTTTTTAATTTTTGAAGAGGTTTTTTTCTTGCAAAATTTTCTTGTAAATGTGTATCACTAAAATCTACCAAATATCTAAGGGGAAAAATTTATGAAATCTTTTGTGACAGAAGCAATAAGGTAATACTTTAAATATCTGCAGATAAAGACCTTTTATGTAACTATTTAGTTCAGACAGTAATCTGTGATTACTTCAAAAAATAAAAATAAAACAAAAAAGTACTATTGGCCCAATGATATTTTGCGTGTAAGCTGAATTTTCTTGTATCTCTTATCTTAAACAGTTAACATAAATTTATTTCAATGAAGTTATATTTTTAATATTCTAGGGAAAAGTGAAAAAGAAACTGAACAAGACAAAACAGAAAAAGGTAAGTCTGAAATTAACATTCTGTTCTGAAATTCAAAAGCATGCTTTCTGGGAGGACTGATTTAAATCAGGTTAAATAGTAGTGAAGCATTGTTCCTGGACAACTTATGTACATAAACTGGAGTTGAATAAACATCCAAAGTGTGTTTGCTTTTGCAAGTAAATACCACACCATCATTTGCAAAGCTGACATCAAGATATTCCCCTTTTACATTGTCACAGGGTGCTGTTAAAAGCTTCTACTGTTTCAGGACTAAAACTCCTAGTTTTTAGGACTCAGGAGGTCACCAAGCTCCTCCTGCATCTGTGGATGAGAAGACAACCTGAGCTGCCCAGCCAAAAAAGCTGGGTTCAGCACTCTGCTGTGCTAAGCCTGGGGAAACAGGTGGCACTAAAACCAGTTCTTGTCAACTCCGTGTTTACCCAGAAAGGGTTTCTGTCTGGCTTAGTTTAGGTAGCAACATGCGGAGGCAGATTTGGTGGAAAAGTGAGGTTTTGCTAAGAGTGTTTGTGAATTTGTTCTCCCTACAATGACATTGGTGCTGGAACCATGCATTTGCTATTACTGCATGGAGCTTGCACAATCTCCTTCACTGGGATCAGAGTTTGTATCTGGTTTTGGCTTATATTGGCATATATTGAATATTCATTTATATTGGTGAATTAATATAATAACTGGAACAATCATTTGTTTGCATTTGTATTTTTTTGAATGGTGTTCTTTCGTACACTGAACATCAGCATAGGTAGTTACAATAATAATTTTCACTTTCCAAAACTAATAAAACATGAAAGTGAAAATGAATGCCATTAGGTTGGAGCACACAGTTGTGTTGCATCAGGGACAGAGGTATACATAAGCCAGGCTTAGGATGATGTCATTCCACAATTAACCCTGCATCATTCTGATACCAGGGTCAACATTCACCTCGGTTTACTATGAGTCTTTACTTTTGCATGGGATATGTAGGATTCCACAGTGGTACCTGTAACCCATATGTCTTGTGGAGACTAAGTGCTGTTCTGGCTAAATGTAATTTTTTGCTATAGAGTGATATGAATTGTCCCCTAAACTTCACTGAGAACCTTTTCCAGAGCTCCACTGGCTATAGGAAGAGCTTACATGCTTCACTCACTGCCAGCATTATCACATTGAGTTAGATAGGCTGAGTTCCACCCTTGTAAGCTCTACTTTTAAGGGTATACATACTACCTTTTGATATACCTATATATTTAGTTGTAGCCTGCATCAAATATGAGCTCTGGGCAGAATGACCAATGTTGTACTTTGTTGGAATGTAGTTCTCAAAGTCCAAAACTATCCTGAACTAAATGTGTAGGACTTAAGAATATTAGCATGTATTTTTGTACAGAAAGTCAATGAAGAGGTTTATTCCTGGTCTTGTCAAATGGTTGCTTGATTCTAACCTTTGAATGAAGCCGAAAGATTTCATGATGAAAGGGAGAGGTGAATGATGGAAATGCATGCCAAAAATAAAATTATCATTCCACAATTGTTTCTTACAATCAACATCTAACCACCCAACAGTAATTTCAGACAGAAAACCCTGTAGAATACTTTTTACTGCAAGGGAAATTGTTCTGAAATAACTGCAGCTAAAGATTTATTATAGTCATTAGATTCCACAGCTTTATTAGTCCCTAAAATGCCTCGCTTTTTATTGTCTGATTGCTTCCCTAGATAAGTTGATTATAGAGGGTTTGTCCTACCAGTACAGTTTAGAAGGATCTTTTAATTATTGTACTGCTACTGGCTTTATATTGTTGAGATGCAGTTACTTGTTTTTATACCTTCTAAGTTATCATTTATAGAAGCCCATAAACCAAGTGGATCACTTACACTATCTGTATCTCACCTAATGAGCTTCCCAAACAACAGGACAGTGACAGGAGTTTTTCATCATCATCAAATTCTCATTCGAGCACCCACTGAGAGGCAGAACAATTTCAAAAACTAATTTGGGTAACTATATGGGCCAGCTATATGGGCCAGTATGAGGAGAGAGGAGAATTACTTGAGTAAATTTTGAATTATGGGTAAAAGTGGTTGGTCTACTAATGTATATATATGTTTTTCAGCCCATAACTGAAACTTTGAAACTTGGACTGGGAAGGTCAGAGTATTTGAGGGAGGAGGTGGGGGGAATTGGTGAAACAGAAAGTCACAAAATTACTTGGAAAAATTACACAGACTGTGATCATCTTTTATCTAATTTATTTAGTTATTTTTGTCTTCTAAGGCACCCATCCACAAGTTGCTAAGGGCATTATTACTGAGTTTGTATCACAGCAGGGATAGGAGGGTGTTTAGAAAACTGAGCCTATGGCTTCCTTGGAAATGGCTTCCTTAGAATTTGACAGTTTAAGGAGAACTGGCAGGAGGAGCCTTTCCTGGGAGTGGCTATGAGACCACATCACATGAGGAGGTTTTATTTCAGATTAGGCTTCGAGATGGCACCCCCCACTTGTCTACTTTTGTCAATGTGCGAGAGAAATAGAGACATCATTGTATGATTAGAACCTCTACAGTTTAAACCTTAAAACTTACCTGCTAGTCGTAAGCACAGCTTACAGTCAGTGCAAAAGGGTTGTTTCAGTGTAGTTTTCAATGCAAAAACTGGAGACTATGTGTCCTCAAGGTGGCTGTGAAGACTGTGGTTTATCTTGAATATTTGTGTGTATGAGTAATTAACTAAAAACCAGTTGTAGCTGCTTTCTGTTTTGAATGCCAGTAGTAGCAGATGCAAGATAGGTGAAGCCACCAGGAAAGCTCCCTTAACATGCTATAATGACAATAGGAATAAACATATAAAACTAATCACAAGAGGTAAAGCCCACTTGTGAGGTGGTTTGTTAGAGAAGAAGCAGTGTCATTCTGTCCTCGTTTTCTCTCCTCACACCCTCAGAGGCTGTGATGTTATTGTCAGAGGGCTTAGGCAAGATAATAGTACTGAGAGCAAAAGATGCTTGAAGAGGAGAAAAGGGCAGCAAGAATGGCGGAAAATGGCCTGAGCTAGCCCCAGCTGAGAATTTTTCCTGGCCACAGTTGCACGTCAGCTAACCACCCCACTGTGGTATCCTCATTCCTGACAATGCTTATCATGTCAGAATCAAATCACAGAATTGTAGAATATCTGCTCCCAACTTTTTATGAGGCACAGGAGTGAGAGCTGATTTGTGTTAAGTATATGGAAGCGCATACTGGTTTTTCGAGATAAGCACTAATTGTTCTGAGATTTTTAATAGCAGTGTGATATTGTCTCCCTCTTACTTTGCTCAGGAACAAAAATGTCTGTGTCCTTTAATCAGAGGTTCAGAGGATGTCAGTAAAGACAGATCAATTCATGCTATGTGTTGTGTTAGAGGTACCCCATCCTTTAAATGATCTTTTCAGAAAACAACTAATTGAAGTCTTCACAGTGTAGACAATATCTGAGACCCACTTAAAAATAACTTGCTGTTAAAATGCCAATGTAACTTTAGGACAAAAAGAAAGTGTATGAATCATCAAAGATAATTATGATAATATTCAATATTTTTGTTCAGTGCTTGTTAATGTAGGTATTAACTCTTTTGAGATATCAGGCTGATGTCTGATCAGTCAAGTCAGGGTGTTTGCTCTTTTAGGAGAATAAGGTTTTCCTTAGCCTCCCCTTCTCTGGAGGCTACAGGAGGCTCATTTAGTCCATTACAGAAGTATTCTTACTAGTTATTTCTGATATAATATTTCTACTAGTTTGTAACAGTATTTCTACCAGTTTGTTCTGTGTTGTTTTGGACTTATGGTCAGATGTAATCAATTTTTTGCCATGTACCTGTCTTCGCTGTTTTTTTTTCCATACGTTTTTTCCCCTGGTACTTGATGTAATTGGTTTGAATGCACTTATCACATTAACATAATTGGCTTACTTGGCATTTTACGCCAATTTCAAGCCTTGTGTTCTGCTCAGTTCTACAGGAACATACAGACATTTGATCATTTGAAGACATTTGGCTAGAAATTTTAGGAAAGTTTCACTCCTTGATTGTTATTTCCTTAAGTATCTTTTTATATTATAAGTTGTAAAGCATCACGAAATCATGCTTGCATTATAATTCTGTGAATAAAATCAACATAAAAGTTGCAAAGTTATTTACCTGATGCTGTTTGTCTGGACAGTTATTTAAAAAAGATAGATCTGCTTCACATGAAGATTTACAGAACTTTATTGTTAATGTTACTAGCCTTTTGTTTTAGGAGAAAAAGCTAATAATAGCACCAGTAATTGATAGTGCTTTCTATCACAAGGCACTGTTTTTAATCACTTATAGCTTTTCTGAAATTAAATTTTGCACTGGAAAAGTCATTTTGAAAATGGCTTTCTAAAAATTGATTTTTTGGAAGGTTTCAAGGAAAAGATTCAGTAGCTTCACGAGATGTACTTTGCACTGGTTTATTTGATACTTTCTTTTTCTCCCCAGTGTTTAAACGGAAAAAAAAAATAAAAAAGTAAACCAAAAAGCTTTTCTTGTGAACTTAGTATATATTTTTTCCTCCGCAAGAGCATGTAGTAATTAACAGCTATAAAATACTAGCTCATACATGCACATGCTGGCTAATAATCGATGGAGACACGTTTCGAGTTTGGCCTGTATATTTCATTATCCATCCCCTGCCCAGTCCCTGTTTGCTGCTGTATCTCCATGTATCTCAAAGCAGATGACATATTCTGATCTAGATTTTCAGACCTGAGCAGAATTTCCATTCCTTGCAGCTCTGAACTTTGTGAGATGAAGTCCTGAAAGGAAGGAATGAACCATTTCCTGGGTCTTTCAGCGTTCACACTATTGGCTTCCAAACAGTCTGTGGGAGTAAGAGTTAGCATCTAACAGTAATGTCAGTGAGTGAGGAGAACAACTTGGATGGGTCTCAGTTCCAGATCTGGACATGTGCATGTGGATGCATGTGCTGGTGTGGTGTCCAAACTTCATTATATACAGTGGTTATCTGTACAGTCAGTGGAGCATTCAGCTAATCACCTAGTAGTTGTTTACTTCATGCTGAACTCACATTTTAGGCTTCATGGGCTGTAATGACTAGATTTCTAGAGATTACAGAAGTGTTTAGGTGTCTACATAGAGAAACCCAGATTTAGTTGCCTTAATTTTAAGCTGTCACAGCACTGGTGACATTCTCAAGTGATGACTAAATGAATGACCTTTTAGCTAGAGAGCAAAGAGCTATGCCATCAGGTACTGCAGCTGAGCTGAGTGGTTATATTGCTTCTTGCTCAGGATATGGTAATCTGCAGGCAATTAGCACAGTGCTGCATCAAGTGTAGAAATAGGTGAAGTGTTTCTCAAAAAGGGATATTTATGCTTGTCAGCAGCATTTGGTATGGGGCACATGTAATTATGTGACAGCAAAGAGGCTTTGTCACTTGCATTCATCTTTCCTTGAGTCACTCTTATGACTGCTTATGGCCCTAATCATTTTCTGAAGTACACAGCAGAGACTGAGAGTAGCAGCATAATAGATGGTGAGTAACAGGGATTTGGGGCAAAAAGGTTTAGGGGAAAAGACCCTTGAACAAGGACATTAGCAATATGTATGGAAGAAGACAGCTATCTTAGAACAAGTTTGGGGACACATAGGGAGAGCTGGAAAGCAGAACAAATTGTGAGCAAGTGTAGAAATGAAAGAGAAGAAATGTGGTAGGGCATAAAGATTGAGGAGGGAGATGCTGAAGAAGAGGATGATGGGAGAAAGGAAAGAGAACAGAAGTTTAATGGATGAGTAGAAACTGTAGAACATAAACGCATGATTGTTAGACAAATCAGAAAACCTGCAACTGATCCGTTTGGTTTTGAACTTCAATATTCTGTTACTGGCATAAGGCTAGGAGGAATCTCAGTCACAGTGATGACTGGCACAGTGAGCTTCTAGGGGAATTTCTTTAATTAACAAGTGAGAGAATGGAAGTTCTCTGTGTAATTATAGCCTTAGCACTAAAGCACATTGATGTATAGCAGTATATTACAGACATGGTAGGAAATAAGACTGGGTGGGACCCTAAGGCTTACTTTGCCTATTCTGTTGACCAAAGATCTTATCAACTGTGTGCATGGTTCCTGGCAGATGCTTATATACCTTGTTCTTACAAATTTCCAGGAATTAGAATTTCACAACCACCTTCAGCAATCTATTCTACTGTACTTGCTCAGAGATATTAGTTCCTGATATTCAAACCAAATTTGATGCTGTAGCAATTTTAAGCCTTTTATTCTTTGTCCTGAGTATGGTGATAAAGAAAATAATTTACTCTTTTCATCTCTGTAGCTACTTTTTACAGAGTAGTATGTACCCCTCTTCTAGTAGCAAACTACATTGCTTCAGCTACATGGTGAAATCTAAGTCGTTAAAGAAAAACTGCATGATTTTATCTTCTGAAACAGATAAGTTCTTTGTAACATTAAATTTAATATATTGGGTCACATCTGCTAAAAGATTATTACACTGGAAGAAGGCAATGGATAATTTATTAAAATACCCCTGCAGGGAGATAGCAGGCTATCTGGTTAATATAGAGGAATGCTTGATGGTTACACTGAAAGCTCCCTGGTGAATCCTTTAACATAGGAGTAGAACGGGAGATGAAAATGACTGCTCGTTATATAATGTTTGCTGTGTTATATTGGTGCCTAGCAGCTGAATAATATTTATGTTAACAGCTCCTTTCCAGCTTTTCATATTGATCTCCTGCTGCTCTAGAGCTGATATGTAATTGCACTGAAAATGGGAAGAAACTACTTGGTTTTTTTTAATGGGGGTGGCAAAAGGTTCTTCCAGTGCATCACTGAAATCAGATATAAGGGGAAAGATGTCATAGGTCTGAGCCACACTTGTAAGATTTTCATTCTCTTTTTCTTCTGAGCTGTTTCTGTCTCATCTTCTCGTAATGTCAAAGGAATTGTGGAAAGAGTATTCTTGGTGGGTGGGAAAGCATCTTTCCTTTGCCTCAAAGGAACCTCACTGGTGCCATGATTACTGAGTTCAAGAAGGACCAAATGACCCTGTCTTTCCATGAATACTAGAAGTTAGAAAGCTGACAAATAGCTTTCCCATATTAGTAAATACACAGTTTCTTAGATAAAGTTTTTCATTCGTGCCATGAAAACTGAAAATTGACATTTTAGTTGTGGCTTTTCATCATTTCTTGTATGTACAGCCTCCTACTTGGAGAACAAGAACAAACCAAGTGTTTTGTGGTGATGTCCAGCTGGAAGCTCCCCAGATCATGTATCCACAGGAGCTGACATGCCTCAGTTTTCCTGCTAACAAGAAATGACACTTTCACAGCGTCAGCAGCTGTGAGCTCAACCAACCTAAAAGTCCTCAGGAACACTTGCTTTTATTGGCTCCCTGGTTTGGTGCGTTTGTGTTCATCCACACCTACCGTTGAGCAAGCTAGACCTTAGAAGGAACAATGGTTTCTTGGACTGAGCTGGCATATTTTTAGAAAAGGACAAAAAAAAAAAAAAATAATAACACAAAACCCAACAAACCTTTTGTGTGTTACTGATTTTTCTTTTCAGGCCCAGTGATGTTATGTCAGAAAGTCTTGACCATACCTGTTAGTCACTGTGGTCTCAAGGTCTTGGGATGGAAGGATACTTGCTGTCATGATGAGAGCTGTTTCTATGAGTTTTGCTGGATTCAAGGGGTATGAATACTTGGAACAGAGCCAGTGGAGTGCTCCATAGTCATTGTCAGTGACTTGGACGAGGGGATAGACTACCTGCTCAGCAAGCTTGATGGCAATATGAAACTGGGAGGAGTGGCTGATACCCCAGAGTGCTGTGCTGTTATTCGGAAGGATCTAGGCGGGCTGGAGAGATGGGCAGAGAGGAACCTTTGAAATTCAACAAAGGCAAGTGCTGGGTCCTGCACCTGGGCAGGACAAACCCCATGTACCAGTACAGGCTGGGAGCTGACCTGCTGGAAAATAGCTCTGCAGAGAGGGACCTGGCGGTCCTGGTGGACAAGAAGTTGTCTATGGGCCAGCCATGTGCCCTTGAGGCCAAGAAGGCCAGCAGTGCACTGGGCTGCATTAGGAAGAGATTGCCAGCAGGTCAAGGGAGATGAGACCTCATCTGGACTGCTGTGTCCAGTTCTGGGCTACCCAGTACAAGAGAGACCTGATGTTCCTGGAGCAAGTCCAGTGAAGGGCTACTGGAACGGTGAAAGTTTGGAGCATCTTTCGTATGAAGAAAAGCTGAGGGAGCTGGGCCTATTCAGTCTAGAGAAGAGAAGTCTCGGAGTATCTGGTGGATGTGTTTAAGTATCTGAAGAGAGGGTGTCAAGATGATGGGGCTCTTCTAGGTGGTGCCAAACAAAAGGACCAGAGGCAACAGATATAAATTAAACCACAGGAAGTTCCACCTGAACATGAGGAAGAAAATCTTTACTGTGAGGATGGCTGAGCACTGGAATAGGTTGCCCAGAAAGGTTGTGGAGTCTTCTTCCCTGGGGATATTTAAGAGCTGTTTGGACACAATCCTGAGTAATGTGCTCTAGGTGTCCGTGCTTGAGCAGGGAGGTTGGACTAGGTGACCCCTGGTGGTCCCTTCCAGCCTTAACCATTCTGTAATTCTCATTATAATAACTGCATGAAAATTTTCACTTTCCTATGAAATAGACAATATTAAAGTAAGACACAAGAAGACTGGAATCAGCCACAGATTGAAACACATTTCTACTATATTATCTATGGAGAATGAATAAAGGACATTAAAAACATCTACATTATTATATTAAAAAAAAAAAAAGAGAAAAAGCGAAGAAACCAGCTCTTTAGTCAGTTCAGCTTCATGATAACTAAATTCCTGAAGTATTTATGGAAGTAAAATGAATATATTAAAATGTGCTATTTGGTAGTTTATATTGAAAAAGGAATAAAGTCCTATCAGGAGTTTTTTCTTTCTAAACTTCTTGGTAGCTAATGCCTTGGAAAATTACAGTAATGTCTGCTATAAGAAGGATCAACAGGAATATAATAATCCTTATGCATTGCTTCATTAGTAGCTTTCCTTTATAGATCTTAATACATTTTTATATTTAAAGCTTCGTACAACTTTTATGAATAAGTAAATGGTATTTAGTAGGATAGCTTCAATCTTGCTTAAATTCTCTTTACCCCCTGCCTCTGAAAAGCAATATCACCTATTTAACTGTGCATACCGATGATGCAGAGTGGATTATAAAGGTAACGTAAAAACCTCTCTTCATGCAGAGCTATCTGAATTCAATGTTGATAATGACAATAAAGTCTTAGACAAAGAACCACAGGTAGTCAAGTTGATGGTGGGTTTTGTTTTGGGTTTTGGTTTTTTTTCATCTCGTACAGAAGCAGCTCAGACTCATGAGGTCATGAGATCCTCTAGTGCTTGGATGGGGTTAGCATTGGTTTAGCAGTAACTAAGGCATTAGTTTTTCTCAAGTTTAAAGTAGATGACATGTTTTGTCTGCCTCAAGCTCTGTGTAGCATCAGAGTCTCAGAGAGAGGATCATTTAATGAATCATGAGCACAGCTTCCAGTAGCATGTGGGTGGCTCTTATCATTCCTGAAGCATGCACCCAAGGACTTGGGAAGCAGAATAAAACATGGTTAGTTACAATACCTTGTTATCCAAAATACTTGCTTACAGCATTGTAGCAGTCTTGTATTGTGAAGTTGTATGGTGTTTGAGTTCAACTTCACACATACCAGTTACAGCATTCCCTGTTTAAACTTCTTCAAAGAAAACAATATTTTTACCTCTTTTCATGCTATTCATGTCCATACAGAGGAAAAACATTAATGCATAATTTAAGCAGCAATATCTGCTATTAATTACAGATATACATAATTAGTAGTTACTTGTATCAGCCATATGTATTTCCCTTACTTATATCAGAAAAGGCTGGGGTTTTTCTAATAGCTATAGCAAATGTGGAGAAAAGCACTTCTGTACTGTCATATCCTTCAGTGTATTTGCATTTTTTTAACATCTAATATACTTAATGCAACCAAATAGACATAGTTTAAGAGTGAACTGCTATGAAGTAAATAGCTGTTTAAATTGACACAATTTACTTCAATTTGCTTCAAATACAATTTACTTTAAGGTTTGCTACGTACTGCCGCTGTTCTGCTAGTGTGTGATAGCATGCTAAACTGTGGAAACTTGATCACTTAAGGAGGTCTTGATCAGGCATTTCAGCATTGAACATGTTTTTAGCAGGAATTTGTACTATGTGACTTTTTGTCCTTCCCCAAGTAACTGATTTCTGTCAACTCTCCTAACTGCTTTAGGCAAAGAAGCAGATGTATATAGGCACAACTTTAGAAATTACTAACATGTCCTGGTAATGATATTTTTCATAATAACATTATATCGCAAAATAGCAGTTCTCTTTATTCTTCCATTTCAATTGTACTAGTTGGAAAAAAAAAAATCCTTGAACATATGTGGTGAAAAATGCATTCTCAAAAACTCAACTGCAAAGTTATTCAGTTGGAATGACTGAACATTGCTTTTTCATACAGGCATTTGTGACTGTAATAAATAAATAATCAATACCAACTGCCTTATTTGAAAATCATGCACTTTGGTAATCACTAGTTAAGCTTTATTTATTGCAGAAAGCCAACCGTATCCTGGGCTGTATCAAAAGAAGCGTGACCAGCAGGTCAAAGGAGGTGATCCTGCCCCTCTACTCTGCTCTCCTGAGACCTCACTTGCAGTATTGTGTACAGTTCTGGTGTCCTCAACATAAAAAGGACATGGAACTGTTGGAGCAAGTCCAGAGGAGGGCCATGAGGATGATAAGAGGACTGGAGCACCTCCCGGATGAAGACAGGCTGAGAAAGTTGGGGCTGTTCAGCCTGGAGAGACCTCATAGCAGCCTTCCAGTACCTGAAGGGGGCCTATAAGGATGCTGGGAGGGACTCTTCATTAGGGACTGTAGTGGTAGGACAAGGGGTAATGGCTTTAAACTTAAACAGGGGAAGTTTAGGTTGGATATAAGGAAGAAGTTCTTCATAGTGAGGGTGGTGAGGCACTGGAATGGGTTGCCCAAGGAAGTTGTGAATGCTCCAACCCTGGAGGTGTTCAAGGCCAGGCTGGACAGAGCCTTGGGCAACATGATTTAGTGTGTGGTGTCCCTGCTCATGGCAGGGGAGTTGGAACTAGATGATCTTAAGGTCCTTTTCAACCCTAACTATTCTATGATTCCAAACAATTGGTGTGAAATATGAAAAAAGTAATGAACTGTGTGGTTTTTTAATCTCTTCTAGGTAGAAAGAAGAAGCCAAAGCTTTTAAACAAGTTTGATAAGACCATTAAGGCTGAACTAGATGCTGCAGAAAAACTACGTAAAAAAGTAAGTAAGTTTTGAATGTTTCACTCAAGACAGTAGACAGTGGGCAAAAATAAATTTAGAAAAAGGGAGAATTACTTTCAGATTAGTTTCTGTGAGATAAACTTTTTAAAATTAAATATTCAGTGCATATTTGTCCTTCAGGTTTCATTTCTGCTGAATAGTTTAGCTTAAATTTTTTGAAGTCAAAAATGTATGTCTGTTTATGTGTGTTTGCTCACCTTTAACCTTGAAAATACTTAGCTTAACTGTTGAATTCCTTTCATCAAAAAACTGCTTAAATTAGTCACATGGAACAGGTTTAATTCTGTCCTATCACTGTTGTCCATTTGAGTAGTCAACTATTATCAGAGAACTTAAATAATATAAGCATGTTAATCTCTCTGTTCATACGTTACGTAAGCATTAGGTGCACATCTTTTTAGTAGGCACTGTTTCTGTTGGGATTCTATGTGCCTCCTGTGAGTGTCTCTGCTCCTTAGAGCATGAAGCAGTTCTTCCTGCCTCTCAGCAGTGACACCAAGACATTAAGAACCATCAGTTTTGGTAGTTCTGAATTAAAAAACTTGACTATGAAAAGCAAACAAACAAACAAACCCCAACAAAAACTTCAGTCGTCTCCTTTGATAACTTCCAATTTTATTCTTTTGAGTGTTTCAGAAAACAAGACCTTTGCAGAGATGTCCCTTTTCCAGATGTCAGGTTAAATAGTGAAGCAAGGCTATATGACTATTAGAAATGAGACATCTTGAGTCTTTTGAATGTAAATCTTGTAAGAACTGATATGCCTCACAGACAGTCCTAGCACATGTAGGTCTGTACCCTGGATTTGAGATGGCTCAAACTCATTTTCAGTACAGTACAATAAAAACTATTCTAATTATAGCAGGTGTAGGAATATCCTTTATTTTCAGAAGACTGACTGTGCATTTTTAGCTTTACTTTGCTGTCTGTGCAACCCAGGAGTCTGTGATGAGGCTGAAGGACTGCTACATAGAGAGCACTAACCTCAGCCTGCCACTGCTGCTGCTCTTCACTAGGAGCCTTGTTTATGTGTTAGAATACAAAAATAAAAAGCATTTTCATGCTTCTTGGACTTAAACAACTGGTTGATCAGAGAAAGGCACAACAGAAACTTTTGATGAGCCTGTAGGGTCGCTTGGCTGACTCTCTTTTCCTGCCTGTGTCTCTTGGTGAGTTGCAGGCAATCATGCTTGCCTTGTAGGAAGCAGGATAAATTTATTGGGAAATCAGACATATGGAGTATTTGAAGATAGCAAGGCAGTTGTGTTTAATAGTCTACTCATATTTATAAAGCTCTAAGTGTTGGAAATGGCAGTGAGATCTGATGCCAAATTTTGCCAAGCAGTGCTTAGCTCCCATTTAACAGCACAGCTGGTTCTTCTCAACTTCCATCCTTACTTGTTAGTCAGCATCAGTCATGAGAATATACCATAGTTACATTTGGACTTTGTATAAGGCATGGAAGAGACACAGAGCACACGTGAGATGCCCTGAGGAACACTCTTATGCAGAACATGTGGAGGAAATAGCCACACAATATGGATGAGTTTACACTATTTCCTCTAGAAAAAACATAGTTACAATACTGTTCATCACGTGAGGTGTGCAGAGAGGAAATTTCCATGTATGTCTAGAACTTCTATTTTATTCTCTGTTACATTCAGCTTGGATTTTGTTCCTAGCAATAGAACCTTTACACTGTTATATAGACAGGTTATTGTCATCTCAGTACTCTTTCCAGACAAGAAAGGGAAAGTGAATAAAATAAAAACAAAGCCATTCATTTTAACCATGGGAAATGGATAGTATTGTTTCATAAATAATAATAACAAATTTCTCTTAAATAAACAGCAATCCCAACAAAAATATGAATGAAAACTGTTGATTGTGTCCATCTTTTTGTTTTGTTTTTATTTTTTATTTAATTGGGGAAACTATGTGTTATTACGCTGTGCCACCTTCAGCATTTTTATTAGATAAAATTGCTGACAAATATCTCTACTTTCCAGGGAAAAGTTGAAGAAGCTCTAAGGGCCTTTGAGACACTAGTGAATCAATACCCACAGAGTCCTCGAGCAAGATATGGGAAAGCACAGGTACTAAAAAAAAAAGCCATAATATTAAAAAAGAGAAAATAAACCTTTTTTAACAATGGAGTTCCCAGTCAGATTTCATTTTTAATGTTATGACTGTTCCTAGGGAAGAACAAAGTTATGTGATCTGTCATATTGTATCTATTTCAGTCCTCTGTCCTTCTCCAAGTACTTTGGGAGCTTTTGTCTAACTTTAGTCTAGTGGAAAGTATTGTAAATAACAAAAAAATAAGATATGTCCTGTGCATCTCATGAAAACTGTCAGATGAATGGTAAGAGATAAATCCCAGCTAATGTCCCAGTGCAGGAACAACAGGCAGAACTTAGCTGTTACATACTGTTTGCTGCAGCTGGTAAATCAACATGTAATCTCTGAGCTAAATGACGCTTTTTGCGTAGTGGGAATAGAGAAGGGGATTTGGAGTTTTTGTGGAGTGAATGTTAAAAGGATAAAGAATGCCACCTGATCAAATGTTTGGCTGAGTAACCATGCTGTTTGTTTTTTCCTGTACTCAAGGATAGTTCCAAAGTAGCTCAAGGTTAACAAGTAAAGGACAGAAGTGCCAAAAGATTCTAGATATTATTACAGCGTATACAGCTAACATAGTCAAAGCTATATTATCATTAACGTGTATGACTGAATTCAGACAGATCAATAAGAGCTTCTGCACCTGCAGTGCTTGCGTTGCATCTATACCTTGCTCTGCTAATTGACAGAAGAATGAACAACAACAAAAACATTGAAGTCTCTGAGAAAAATGCATTGAACATATGAACATGCATGCATTTGTATAAGCAATTCAAACTAATGCTTTAAAAATTTAGCATTTGAGATAGTCTTATTTTTTTTCAGCTGCAGAAACAAATCATGAAAATGCCATACAAGAGGTGAAATCAGTGTAGCTTCCATTAGCTTCACCAAAGCTGTAATTTCACAGTAAAGATCTCATATATCCTTTGGTCTGCTCCTGAACTTCAACAAATTTAAGTTCCAAAAGAGTTGTAGATTTTCTGTCAACACCTGCAAGAGTAAAGGCAATTTCTAATTAGTTTTCTAAGAAACAGTATAAATACATTAGTGTCAGAATATTTGAAAGAAATGTTTGTTGGTGTGGTTTTATCTGTCTTGCTGCCAGTGTGAGGCTTAGCATATGAATAATCCACAGTCACCAATTTATATTTCTTCCATATTGTTAAAACAGATTGCTTCATCTATTTCAAAAGCAGAAATTATGAATTCTACAAATATTAACCAAAATTCCATGTTATTGTATGTTTTAGGTGCCAATTTTCTCATGTTTTCAAACAGTCTGTAGGAAACAAGAATTAACATAATACTAATCTACCTTACCATAAAGCGCAACCAAATAAGTTCTTCATTGTTATGCCAAAATTATACAGATTAAAGGCAATTCTAAAGTTATTCCTGCAGTCTAACAATCGTATAGCTTGCCTTTTAAGAAAACAAAGTTATTTTTAAGCCTGATGGATTATTATGTGTTCTAATAATGGGTTTGTGATTCTTTCCAGTCTGAAGATGACTTAGCTGAGAAAATGAGAAGTAATGAGATGCTGCAAAAAGCTATCAACACCTATGATGAGGTGGTTAGTCTGCCAAATGTCCCATCAGATCTGATAAAACTGAGCTTGAAAAGAGAAGCAGACAGGCAGCAGTTTCTTGGTAAGATTCAAGAGTGGTGTGAAAGTTATGGGACTTGTGTGAGCAAGACTTTCAAAAGATAACCAAGGATTTGTAAGTGCCAGTTACATTGAAATTGTGGTAGGATTTGTGATCCTAATCTCTTAAATGCTTATGGAAAATATTTTAAAATTCTTCAATTTTTTTCTAGGGAACTAATGTCTATAATTGCTATAATTGGTGATAGTGCCTGTGGACAGCACTGCACTGGTTGCTATGAGAAGCTATGATGAGAGGTGGTAAAAAAATTTTTATTGATGGAAAAAAAAGAAAATAATCTTCTCTTTCTACTGAAGCTGATGGAACTCATGAGGAAATTAATGGCTTACACAGAGTAAACATACCCAGAGTAAACTTTCATTAAACAGGGAGAGGAATGAAATTGAACTCGGGGGATAACATGTGAAAGTTTAGATCTCAATTCTGTGATGTACAAGAAGTGCTGATTAGACTATGAGGCACAGTCAACTTTGCAGAAGAGTTCTGTTCCCATGGGTTGGATTTTAATATCAACTTGTTTTGATCTTTCTGTTCCTAAAATAGACCTCATCTAGGAAGTCGAGGAACATACTTGATTTTAATCACATAAAGCATGGTTAATTTCATAATGGAAATATAATAGAACTATTGCTTAACACTAGAAATGCATTTAATTACTTAATAAGATTACATTTATTTTCATATGTTTACCTAATTTTGTGGAGCACCCTAACATCTGTGTAGGAGAGAGCAACCAAAGCTTCAGAAATGTTGGTACTGCTACACTGTGAACAGTTCTCCACTAGAGGTTACCATAACACTGCACGATATGCATTTGCAGTGGTTTCCTGAAATATTTCTTGTATGGCTACACCCCAGTGACAACCAAGCAGCTGAATCTGCTCCTGTCTGCACAAGGGTTTTTTCAAGTTCTGCTTCTTGATTGTTAGTGAAAGTGCTGGCTCTGATTTACGTTCTCTTAGATGTTGTGTAAGCATCTTACTACTGTTACTCGTATCTGTAATTGTAATTGAGACTTGTTCAATCAAATTAGGTCGCATGAGGGGTTCGCTGGTGACTCTACAGAAATTGGTTCAGCTATTTCCCAGTGATACTTCGTTCAAGAATGACCTTGGTGTTGGTTACCTCTTGATAGGAGATAACGGCAATGCCAAGAAAGTGTATGAAGAGGTGAGTTTCTATTCCAGCCAAGGAAAAATATTATTTGCATTCATATGTTCATTCTAAAGACTATTTGCTTATACCTTTTTCAGTTGTTAGACATTTTGTATGTCAGGTTTTGAAGGGTTAATATAGATACATGGTTTGGTTTTGTTTTGGGTTGCTTTTGGGGTTTTTTTAGTGCCATTTTAAATTATCTTCTAATTTTGATACAGATTTCCTGATACTGTCACACTACCTGTTTTGCCTTATAGAAAAATCCAGATGTTTTTCACATGCTTAATAATATTTGATTTCTTATACCTTGTGATAGCAAGGTTTGGAATATATTGACAACACAAATGTAGTACGTAGTATTAAAATAATGTCTTACCTGTAAGATGTGGAAAGCAGAAGTATGTATTTCCTTATAGGAACATTTCCTCTAATCATGTGATGAAGCATTTCAGTATTCACACAGCATTTAACCTTTTTTTTGTGATTTTTGTAGGGAGCTTAAATTCTGATTTTCTTTCATGACACTTGTGTGGACAGTTCATTGGATTTTTATTCCTATCTTACAGTATGGTTATTGGGCTGGGGAAACTTCACTGCCAGGAAGGGCCACCTTGCTTCTGTGATCTGGAAACCCTGTTAACATCTGGAAGCTTTCTGACAGATGCGGAGCTTGATGTCACTGGTAGAGCACAAGCTGTCGGTACCTGATCAGAGATTATCTTGTTGATGCTGGCACACTTGCTGCAGCACTCATTAGTACAGGCATGGAACTGTAACTGACTGATTATGTAGACCAAAGACAAGTCAGCATGATTAGTACCACCTCCTGAGAATAATGGCCCAGTTTCCCATCCCCTGCATCAAGTCTGAGGGGATTCTCATCTCAGGTGGTTTCTCAAAGAGGAAGAGGATGTTCAGCCGCATGGCTAGAAGCAGGAGACAAACCCTGATAATACCTTTTTTTTTTCCTTTCCTCAAGCTCCTCTGCTAGTCTGGGATGTTGCTGGAATAATGTTTGCTTTGCTACTTTGTAGGTCCCTCCATAAAATGTTTCTGTTTGGTAATTTTTGGCCTGCTGTCAAAATTTCTCAGAGGATTGGAATCGTCAGCTTTTAAAGATAGACTATATTAACTGAACCTGCTTCTTAAGCTGCAAGGAACTTGAAAACAAAAACATACCCCTTTTGAGCAAGATTTTCCTCTTCAGTTTTCCACTATTTTGCTGCAAACAATATAGTTATTAGAATTTCTCAGTATAGATAATCACAAGACTTTTTATAAATGGAAGAATGTAATGAGTTTGCTATATAATTACTTTGATATCGAGTTTGATATACTTCGGAAGAACTGCTCTGATTAAGAACAGATATGCAAAATAAGAACTGGTCTGCTTTTAATATGTTGTTTTCCATGCTTCCATGGGCTTTATCCAATGTAATTACTCTGTTTTGCAGTTCACTAACCACCGAAATAGTATAGATCATAGCAATGTTCTGTCTTCGTAAAAAAGCAACAAATAAATACCTTTTAAAAGGAGTTGGATTTGTTGTATTTAAAAATTATTCTGGCTATTCATCAGACTGAATTCCAACAGAAAGGAGACAGAGCCAAAGACACAGAGAAGCTCGTGTATCTGCTTTTATTCTTGGTTATGCTGAAGGCTTCTTACATGATTTTGGTCAGATTGCTTAGGGGCTATATAGTCTTCTCTTGACAGCTTTGCTTAGCTGTTGCAATGCATGTTTAGGAAGTGATGATTGGTATGTTGTGTGGAGCTCCTACCATAGTTGCTCAGTTTCTCTGTATAGTCAATAAAGAGAAGGGCAAACTGTGAAGGGTAGTTCTGGAGGCCTCCAGGAGACATCTTCCTCTTCCCATGATTTTTCTAAAAATCTGGCAAATTTCTGTAGCGTAATTGAGTCCTTCTTCTCACTAGTGTAGGAAAAGTTAGACATTTGATAGAAAAACATAAGAGAGCACAGACAGAAGCATGAATTCAGTGTTGCACAGTAGATGCCTCCAATATTGTCAAATCCTGGGTTCTGGTTGCCACTGAAGGCTGTTCATACATTTTATTCAAGTGGTCTTTAATGCAGAAGGCATGGACATCTAGAAAGAGAGAGCAGAGCTCAGGACTCATCAAGAGAACACTTACCTTGTTTGACTAAAAGCTTAGCTTTTTGTTGATTCCCGCTCTGGTTCCATTCCTCGTGGTTGTCTAACTTCTTGTACATGTGGTATTTGTTTCTGCTCCTCAGGCAAGTTCCCAAGTAGTTTAACACTCTTCTGTGCAGGCAAATCTGGACTCCAAATTTCTCATTTCCTAGAAAACTGCTAGATTCTTGGGCAAAAGGTACCCGTTTCCTCCTTTGCTTCCTGCTGTAACATTTTGATCTTAATTCAGTGTAAGCTTGGGCTGAGCACACACAACCAGCTGGACCCTTCAAGCACTGTCCCCTACATTGGGATTACAGAATATACCGTTTCAGACCAGACTAAATCCAGCTTGCATCATCTCCAAGGAACTGGAATAGATGCGCAAGGAATCCTAGTGAATGAAAACTTTCTGCTTTACTCTTATAGCCAGTTTGCTTATTTTCCATTCAGTTGTTATTTTCCATTCCAAATCTGTTATGTCTTGACAGCTGTTGAAGTGTCATAATCACATTTTTATTTCAAAACTCTGAAATATGGTATGTTCCTTCTTTCAGCTACGAAGTGATGTGTGTAAACACTGCACCTCAGATCAAGAGAGTTTCGTACATAGACCTGTGATGTGGTATAGCCTAACACAAAATACACTTTTATAGTATGCATTTGCGAGAATTTATGCTGAACCACAGGTGGAAAATGGTGTCCAGGTGGAGACAATTTCAATTTTGCTTCTAATATTAAAGCATTTTCTTTTGAACATTACACTTAGGGACAGGAAAACATAAAAGTAGTCCTTGTAGAATTCAGAGCTATTTTTATTTTCAAAGAAAACATAATATTTAAAGTAGCCCTCGTGGAATTTAGAGCTATTTTTGTTTTCAAGGATTTACAGATAATGGTAAAATATAGTGTAAGAGAATTTTATAAGACCAGTTACTCTCCTAGTAGCACTTTTTCTGCGTGCCATGCTGAGACATGTCTGCATGGCTCAGTGCAGTGTTATACAGACACACATAAGCCAGCTCTGATTGAGCTATCTCAGGTACCGAAAGCAGAATACCCACATTAACAGAGTCCTTTGCCCTGGCTAATTAGCCATTGATAGCCCCAGAGGTTAATTTCTATATTCATGATTAATATTTAATGAGCTATGAGCAGTTTAGTAAAACTTATTTCTAAACATAATTAATATTGCATGCAGCAACAGCAACAGAGTAATAGAATTTACATTAAATACTTCCAGTGTAATTTCTGCTGATTGTATCTCTTCACTTTTCTTTAGGAGCTCTGAATGTAGATCATGCCTTAATGTGACTCGGCATAGTTTAAATGAACCGTAATACAGAAAATTCTATACTGTCTTAATTAATCACATAGCTTTATCCTATAGTTAAAGAAACTGCAACAAACTTATATGGCTAATAAATATTTCTGTCAGTCACCTAATTTCGCCCTGCAGGTACAGATTCTTGTATCAAAATGATTATGCACAGAATGCTGTAGTCAAAAGGCAGAAGACGTGTAAGGTGGTAAACTATTCTTATACTAGGGGTCAAGCTCATCCTTACTCTGACTTGCTAGGTTCACTTTTTTGCTAATAGTGTGTCATATTATGGACTTCAGGTAGATTCTCAAATCGATAGATCCTTCATAGTACCGCTTTTCTGGGGGGAAAAAAAAAAGTTAAATGCTGCTGGTTTTAACTCAATATTTTATACCCACATTGTGCTGATTTTGGTTTTATACCCACATTGTGCTGATTTTGGTTTTGCTTGGATGTAGTAAGATTTAAGAAAACAGGGGAACTGACCCAGGGAACTTCTTGAGGTTTTGCTTGCAGTTACTTTGATTGAAAGATTAGGTTAGACAGTGACTGGAAAAGGCAGAAAAAATAGCTGTAATGCATGCAGACATTTTATCCATGGCGTAAGTTTAGTAGCTTCAAAAATGGATTCAGGCAAGAGAAATTGCTCATCTATCCATTGCTTTTTATTTAGCAGCTGTGCTAGACGTTCAGATCTGTAATTCCATGAACTGCCAGGGCTCTTGTGATGATCCTCACAGTTTCTGATAAGACCATTCACCCTTATTTTAAAGAGACGAGAGGTGTAACAGCAGATTAACTTGACCATGTAATTGATATCACATAAAGCTACTAATGATACTGAATATATACATCACAGAAATGTGGAGCTGGAAAGGAGATCAAGACATTCTCTAATTTTCCCCTTGGCTGAGGCAGAATAAATGTGCTTAAATTATCTCAGTAACGTTGGGAGTACATTTTGCCAGAGCTCAGGCCAGCCAGCTTCACACCTCCTTTCCCTGAAACACTCCCCCATACACTGATCCTTTCCTACAGCTGTCCCTGTACTCACAAATCTTTCTCTTGCACAGTCCCAATGAAATATCCTTGTCTGAATATTTTCCTATGGGTTTTCCTTTCCTGCAAAATTAAGCTAGGTTATAACTCTTGATAGTATCTAAATCTTGTTCAGGGTACAAAATCTTTTAGCTTAATTTAGCATGCAAGGTCTTGGTGTTGGTCAAAGAGCATGGCACACAGCTATAATGAATGCTGTTAAATTCTGTAATGTAGCATGCTGTACACCAAGATAGAGAGTGGAGAAGGACAGACAACTAAAACATAAAGCAATTCAGAGATTCCAGTTGTAATAATTTTACTTCTGAGACTTTAAAGGTTGCCTTGTAATAGATTTTTCTAGAGAGTCATAAAAGTGAATGGGGAAAAGGAAGTACAGCCAAGCCAAGAATTCATCTGAGGGTCAGCAGAGGAAGAAAATGTCGTTGCATTACTAAATAGTAATATGTGCACAGGTTTGTTAATTTGCATAGATCCATACATGTGTTTTTAATTGATTTGCTTTCACACAGGTTCTAAGCCTGGCTCCAAATGATGGCTTTGCCAAAGTACATTATGGCTTCATCCTGAAGGCAGAAAACAAGATAGCAGAGAGCATACCCTATCTAAAGGTATTTTTCTTTTCTCACCCATAGTAAATGTTTTACTAGTAAAAATATAATTGAAATGTATAAAGAGTGTCAAGCTAGGAGCATACTAATTACAAATCACAGTGTAAGCTACTTGTTGGAGTTACATTGCTGTGTCACTGTCTGTGAACTGGAGCAAGCTTGTACATTGAGACTCATCAATTCTTAAATATCAAGTATTTGTTTTATTAGTGGTTAACCTAAAGTACACAGCTGTGAGCCTCAGACTGTGCTGGGGTTGGCAGTATGCTGCAAACTAAAGGTTCTTGTAAGATCCAGAGAGGGCTTGTGTATACTTCTGGGTGTTTGGTAAGAAAGTACTACAAAATAAAGCCTTAATTCAGCTTTCTAAAACACTTCTGTATATGTTTAAAACACTTGTCTATATGTTTATAGGGTATGGGGCAAGTGTCCATCTTTGAATACACCTCTGTCTTGGAGGCACTGAGCAGAGGGGCCATGGAATTTGGAAAACTGATAACATTTCTCAATAGATTTTTACTGATTGTATTCATTCAGCCTAAGTTACAGGTTACCTTTAGAAGTCCTATTGAAGTTTCTCTTGCACTTTGTTTTGTTTTTATTAATAGGAAGGACTAGAGTCTGGTGACCCTGGCACAGATGATGGACGCTTTTATTTTCATCTGGGTGATGCCTTGCAGAGAATGGGAGACAAAGACGTATGTTTTTAACATGTTCTTGCTTTAAAGTCTAAACCTCTGAGAGACTGCAGAATCCAGAAAAACCTTCAGTGATGGGTTCAATGTTGAAAACATGAGTAGTCCCATTGCAACAACTATCTGGTTATATGTGTATATAGGTCAATATAAGCAACAGCAGAAAATCTGTCATTGATGTGGCAGTAAGACCTCTTAGCATTGCTTGCTTTAGAACTAACCCAAACTTTTGAAGCTTGCATGGGGCAGCCTGAACTGAGGGAACAAAAATATTTTGAAAATTCAGTGACAGTGTTTTTAGAGACTATTTTATGCTCCTGCCACTTAAACCAAAGATTTTAACCAGAATTCAAAAAAAGCAGTTATATCACTGTATAGAAGTTCTCTCATAGCTCTGGTGTAAGAGTATTTTGTAAACCTTCCTTCATTCACAAAGTGACCGTGAGCACCAGCAAGTATGTGATAAAAGACTATGAGAGGACTGAATGAGTGGGCTGAGTTATGGTATTTGTTCAATAACTAAATTAGCAAAGAGATCAGAAAAGCAGAAATTTGAACAAATCTGTTGTGTGCCCAAGGAAAACAAACATATACCACTGGAAGCCATATGAGTTTCTGATTTGTTAATTCAAAATGATATTTCATTTAAAAGCCAAATTTAAATGTGTAAATTAGCCCTACTGTTATGGTAGGGGATCAAAGGGTTTTGTTAAAGGATGTTATTAGTAATTAACTTTATGACGGGTATGAATTTGAAAATAATGACAAAAAAAACCCTCATTCAGGTTCCTCAATGGGAAATGTGAAGACAATAAGCATAAAAAAGCATAGTGAAAGATAGCCATGAAATGCACTGCTTTTTACTTAGTTATCTCATAATAGAATCATAGAATAATTAGGGTTAGAAAGGACCTTAAGATCATCTAGTTCCAACCCCCTGCGCCATGAGCAGGGACACCACACACTAAACTATATTGCCCAAGGGTCTGTCCAACCCGGCCTTGAACGCTGCCAGGGACGGAGCATTCGCAACTTCTTGGGCAACCCATTCCAGTGCCTCACCACCCTCACTGTGAAGAACTTCTTCCTTATATCCAACCTAAATTTCCCCTGTTTAAGTTTGAACCCATTACCCCTTGTCCTATCACTACAGTCCCTAATGAAGAGTCCCTCCCCATCATCCTTATAGGCCCCCTTCAGATACTGGAAGTAATGTAAAGAATGCTGACCTCTTGAGTATCTTGACCCAGTCAGTAGAAGGTTCTCCAGTATGAACTGTGTAGATAGACAGGCTATAATGAAGTCTAAGTATGTGATTTTTCTCGAGCCTAGTCCATCAGGTTTTTTATAAGTCATGGAAACTTTCTTGCAGTTACTTATACATACAGTAGATTTATAACATTGAAATGTAATAATATCTTGAATTTTGTAGGTTAGATTGCCTTCTCTGAAATATTCTTCCAATTAAGTTGGGGTTTATTTTTAGTTTAAAAGTTCATTTACAAGTGAGAATCAGTAGGCCTCATTTTATACTCATTTTACACAGTCTGCTTGCACATGCTCTCTCTCTCTGTCTGACTCTGTCCTCCTCTCAACAGAAAACCAGAAAGGAAGTCCCTGTATGCTTCCATGGGATATTGTGGGTTGAATGGTTGAGCCTAGAATATCCCATTACAGATGTAATTAACATACATCATAATTTTGTTAATGTTTATAGAGTCAAATCTGCTGTAGAAAAGGTTTTAATTAATGACAAATGAACTTGGGATAGAGGAGACTTTTAAATTCATCAATGAAAAGTCCACTGTTAAGCTAAATTTTTCTCACTGACCTTGCTAGACTTGCTGAACTTCAAGATTTAATCAAGGAAACAGATCAATATTTAAGAAATATGTGAAATTGCTATCACCGAAGGTTTGTTGAAGGTAGATATTAATCTATTAGAGCTAAATTAGGACTTATGAATATGGTCTTGGTAAGTGTTAGGCGAACAGTGTTGAGTATGCCCTTTCCAACTATAATTTGATAAAATGCCAAATGGACTTAAGATAAATTAAAACTGTAGAAGGTATTATAGAGCAAAGTGCTATTCACACAGAATGCATAAACTGAGTGCATCTCAAACAATTTCTTTCCTGGAAAAGAAGATCCACTATTGTAGCTCTCTTCGACAGTGCAGTGATCATTATTTAGTCCTTCCACTTCCAAAATCTGCATACAAAAATAAAGATTTCTTGTGGAAGCTCAGGACTGGAAAGGATGAATGAGGCAAGCTAACCCTACTCCATTCTGTCAAAGGCAACCTCATAGCACAATTCTTTTAATACATAAGGATTAACAGTATTATGCTTTGTGATTATGGCTGATGGATCTTAAAGAGCAGCAGTATTCATATTCATCAGTCAGTGGCTGAAACAAGTAAATCATCCCTCTTACCTTTTGGGCTAACTCCAGGCATTGCAAATGAACATAGTCAGTCAGCATGAACAATCTATTGACATCCCACTGCTATTACAATTTGCATCTTGAGGAATAGACATTATAAATCATAATGCTTTCACTTCAGAGACTTAACCAAGATAACATCAAAATTTAGAGATATGTTGTGTGTCGCCCAAAGGTAATACATAAGTTATCTTTTTTGTATCCATACACAACATTACAGAGCTTCTGAATGGAAAAAAGATGAAAGCTTATATATAGTCTGCTGTTATTCTGTTCATCTGTACTGATTTTCTGTACTTAAGATAAATACTGTAAGGCAACATTCAATTGCAGCCTTTCCTCCATACTTCAAGAGAGTTATAAAAATCAGAGTACCATAATTTTTAAAAGCTTGAAGAAAGTTTTTAGACTCTCAGAAATGATCTGTGGTAAAAATAGAGACTTAAGTAAACATGTGAAATCAAAACTACCCAAAATAATTTCTTAACTTACATCGGTGAAATAAAAGATCTCTGAGATAACACCTGGACATTTTTATAAATAATCTATTACATGAAGAATTTCCAATAGCTTTTTGTATTTCTTAGTAAGTCACACACTGTTCCCATGGTTAATTTGTATCCAAAAGAAATTTTTTCCTTCTAGTTTACTGGCTTCAAGGTAAACATAAATAATAAGCTGACATGAATTGTTGTTCTAGAGATGTGTTTATTTGATTATATATTTTACTTTCTATTAGACCCCATACAATAAATGGTTCTTCTTTATCTTAAGAGTTAGTAATGTGGGTTTCGTCTCAGTAAGATACTTGTTTTAGACTTACTGTCAAATGTGGGCAGATAAATGGACAACTGCCATAGAATCATAGAATAGTTAGGGTTTTTGCAAACTTTTTTTGTAAGATACAACTTTTTTCCTGACACTTTTCCTGCCAACTTCAACATTGTTGGTAAATTCAAATTATTTTTTACCCACAGAAACATTTCTATGCAATTTAAATTACAAACTGGAAATCTAACCCTCGAAACACAGTTCTGCCCATTTGGATGACATTACAGTAGTATTCATAGAATCATAGAATGGTTTGGGTGGGAAAGGACCTTAAGAACATCTAGTTCCAATCCCCCTGCCATGAGCAGGGACACCACACACTAAACTATGTCGCCCAAGGCTCTGTCCAGCCTGGCTTTGAACACCTCCAGGGTTGGAGCACTCACAGCTTCCTTGGGCAACCTAAATAATATGCCTACGAGTTGTAAGATGAGGAATTACTCTCTTTGAAGAAACAAAACCCAATTTAAATAGTCATGCAGAGAATGCTTCTGGGGACAGTGTTCATCTTCCGATTTTCTGTACTCCTGCTGGAAAGAAAAGTGGAAGGTTTGGTTCGTTTGAGGAGAACTTGGCAAGGAGGTGCACATGGCCAGGGAAAGTCTAATGGTAAGGTGTGGGGAGAGTGCTATTAACTGGAAGCACAAGGATGAAATTATAGGCTGTTTTATTTAGAGTAAGGCAAGAATAGGTATTAGGCTGTATAAAGGAGTGTGGTCCAAGTTTGGATGAGTGATGCTTGGGTGGAGGTGAATTTGATAGGTTGCAGGCTTGGTAAAGAGTGAATTTCAAGCACTGTAGCTAGAGAGGGACTCTGTGCATGGCTCAAAGTAAAGAGGATTTTGGATGGCTTCTGTTTGAGAGAGAGATTGCTGCCTACTTCAGTCCCCCTGCTCCGGACTTTTTATCTTCATATCTCCCTACTTAGCTTTCATTTTTGGTATTTGTGTTGTCTAAAATATTTCAGGTGTAGCAGTAGTACTGGACAGAAAGGAAGCAGCTATACATAATCTTCTCTGTACATGGTTCATCACAGTGCTACTCATGTTGGATCTTTTCTTTCCAAATGTCTCATTTTCTTTCTTTTCAGTACCTTGTTTTGCTGCTATACAGGGATAAAGCAACTTGTGGAAAGGGAGAGTAAGACAAAGGAAGACGCAGTATTTACCTCAGTAGTTTTCTACCATGTGGTCAGTTCTGGTGTGGCAACAAACATTTGGAGAAACTCAAGTGCATATATGTAGTAGATAATTAAGTAACAATTTACATCCACAAAGTCAGCAGTGTTTTCATCATCGCAGCATCTCTACTGGCAGCAGAAGGCAATCGTCTTTAATTCATAGGTAGATAATTGAAACAGAGAAAACAAAGTTGACCAAAATGGGAAACAACTGGATATCCCAAATCCAAGGGGACCAACTAGATTACTGACCCATATTTGGTGTGAATGGTTGTGAGAAGATTATCCTATTTTGCCAATGGATTGGACAGCCTTGGCCAATGAATCTATTTTGGGAATGTTAGTTGGGCCTAGGACCTTGGCTGATATGAATTCGGTTGTTAACAATTGCAATCTTTTAGGCATACAAGTGGTATGAACTTGGATACCAAAGAGGTCACTTTGCATCAGTTTGGCAGCGCTCCCTCTACAATGTCAAGGGACTGAAGGCTCAGCCTTGGTGGACAGCAAGGGAAACTGGTTATACGGAACTGGTAAAGGTAAGGCAGCTTGTTTCTGTATACTTTGAATTTTATTTTATTTTTTTTCATAAGGTAAGCAAAACAAATGTAGATTCACAGAGATGGATTTAAAAAAAGGTAACAACATAGAATTTTAGTTCTTTAAAGTTCTTTATTTAATGCAAAGCAAGTAGTCTGGTTGTTGTTCGTAATATTAGTTTTAGCTTCCCAAATTGCATAATTTTTAATATTTTAACAATGGTTATAATAATTCCTTAAAAAATGAAAATTAAAATGGGGAAGAACATGTTTTTCCTTGTATGTTTTAATTATTGGTATGTGGTTTAGCAAAATTATTCTACACAGTTTATTCACAAGAGAAGTTGTTTCAGTGGTGGGTTTTTTTTTTTATACTTAGTTACATGACATGATAAAAAACTACTGTAAAAGGATGATTTTATTAGAAAGAAATTACAAAAGGAAGATTACTCTTCATTATGATTTTGATGGCATCATAAATAAGGATAGGAAATTTAGATTAAAGTGTGATTCTCCAGTTTCATCTCAGTCTCAAGAAAGAGCAATTAGCTTTATGGGCTGGTGTTTGGGAAGATCTTAAATGGTCATGTATTGAACTCATTCTTGAGGTGTGTGTAGAAGTAGATACTTCCTGCCATAAAAGAGTTGGAGAAACAGGGAACTTCTTATCATACTTTTGCCAAACAAAAAGGAAAGAATATGTATTATCTTATTGATGTTTTAGAGCTATCTGCAGTGATATTTTACAGTCTCTTAGGTGTAAACCATTCAGATTCCTAAATTGCAGAAGGTAATGGGGGGGTAACCTGTGTGGGGTGTGTGGGAAATGCTACCAAATCCCAGTGATAAAATTTGACCTAGAAAGCTGCTCTATGAAGCACTGTAGGCCCTGACCATCTCTTCCTGTGTCTCGCTGCTTGTTGATAAATGTGAATGGACAATTCTCATTTTCTTGGTAGCTTAACAGTGCTGACTGAAGATTTGTTTGTGGTTAACTGAGACAGCTCTAAAATGAGACTCTCTGACAGCTCTCTTTGTTTCATTCTGTTAAGCAGCATGGCCATGGTCAGTAGCATCTTATAGCACAGACCTGGCTTGATTTTATTATAAAGGGTCATGTAGTTTCTTGGCACTGGAGACAGAGATGTGAATTTTGACAGTGCTTTTTCCACTGTCCTTCTTCAGTATTCTCAGTTTAATAAATTTCTCCTGAGGGGCATTCAGCTCACTTAACTTTAGTCATACAGATGCGAGGCATATTGTCTGCTAGTGATCTAGTTTACAGGTATCAAAGTATTTCTAGAGGATGATTAATTTTTACTATGTTAAATAACTAAGGATGGCATGTCTCCCTTCCTGGTGTTAACTTTCCTACTGCTTCACAAAAAAAAATGAAGCCTAGGCAATTAATTTAAGCTTGATGTTTAACTGTCTGATGGGTAAGATTAAAGATGACAATCTCATACTTTATTTCCCTCACTATTACCTACTTGGCTGGATGTCTGGGGAGACTGGGAATATGTCAGTAACACTTACCGGGATATGTATGATGATGGTAAATCTCGCTTAGTGGTACCTTACTTCTTTCTAGCTGTGACCCATTAAGGCTTAATTTTATTGTAGTTTCCTTGAAAGAGTAGGAAGGGTGTCTGCCTGGTTTCTCAGGGAGCAGAAAATATAAACCTTTAGTTCAGTATCAAGTGATGTATGTAGAAATGTTCTGCTAATGTTTCTGATCTATGGTATCGCAGGCCTTTGGATCTGGAGAGTCAAGAAAATTTCTTGTTTGAGCTCAGCTAAATGAAAACCTTACTTTTTTACCTTTGAAAACCTGTCTTCTTCCCTTGGGACAATTAGCTTTCCTTTCTTACTGAGTCATTGCATCGTTCTTTGGTACCTTTTGTAGAACCTCAGCATTATTCTTCTATTCCAGTGCTCATTTTAAAGAATAAGGAAAGAGGTAAAATGCTCTTAGATCCTAGAGTCTTCTCACCAGTCTGAAATTAATACATAAGTAATGACCTAGGTAACTTTGTCCTTTCCTCGTGTTGTGTCGTTTGACTTATGGAAAGGACCTGGAGGATGCTTTGCCAATAACGTACTACAGCGAACAGATGATTGATTAAAGTAGATCTTGTATTGTCAGTTTGCCCTGATGGCTTAGATTTTATTAATTAAAAGTTTCAAGTGCAACAAGAAAAGCCCAGAAAGAGAATGAAAGTACTGACAACACCACGTATCCATAGTGTTTTCTGTAGGGTGACAGCTAGGGCTTAATGGTTTAGCTAATAATAGCTAAACATTCATATTTAATGGAGAAATTAAATGGAAATGTGCACTTAAAGTGTGGCTGGATGCTTTAAGGGGAGCCATGTGTTGAAAAGAGCAGAGATGATACGTACAAGTGCTGATGCTTAAGCATTGTGAGTGACCCACTGCGTGCAATGAATCTATTTTGAAAGGTTTAAGATACTGCTCCTTAGTTGGAGGTTGTCAGTGTTTCCCCAGCAGAGACACAGTAACTGATCATGAATACTCTCCTCCTCTTTTTCAGTAACAAATTGAAGTCTTCACCATGGTTTTATTTTACAGTCCAATGGGTTAAAATGGACATCAGTAGTTACGCATTGAAAGGGCTTGACAGCACAGAGTAAGGATTCTTTTAATATAATAGTCACACATAAAAACTGTTATTAAGAAATCCCTATTTAAATATAGTAATGCCAATAAAATCTACACTGTTGCCAGATGTAAAGCAACTGTAAACTTCCCTTATTGTTAGGAACTGTATTTAAAAAAAACATGGAGATTTATGGGAATCAGCTGCTAGGAAACAAGCACATGTGTTTCCAATGCTGGTTGCCACCTAGTTCTTCACTTGGAATCAGGATATTGCACCAAATATAATACAAATTTGTTGCTCTAACCTGAGGCTTGAATCCCTACATATCATGAAGCATAAGCGTGTTTCACTTTTTGCTGTAGATAACAGCTCTTGGATCAAAAGCTGTAAGTCCAAGTCCTGGACTTAGTATGTTTTTATGGTGCTTTGCATTCTTACCCATCTAAGGTATGTTTAGGAGTCTGTAAAATCAGGGAGATCAAGGCTGAGCTGGGTTTGATCTTCCCACTTCATTTCTACCTAGCAGCTACCTCCTACAGTAAAGCACTATCAGTGTGTTTTATAGATGGGATCCAGGTTTTCAGGAGTACAGACATGCTGTTGATTTCAGGGGAAGTTGTGTCTAAAACCATTGCGGATCTAGTTCAAAATCAGTGGCATGTATTCAAATTACTTTGTATCTAACAAGTTTGGGAAGGAGCTTTAAACTGCAGGGACAAACACCCATCTCTGCAGGTTAACTTTCAGCCTGGGGCATTAGTGAAAGATTAGAGGTGACAAAGCAGCTGTTGCCTGCAACCCCTTAGGCCACCGGTGCTCTTCATGCCTCCTCTTGTCTCTGTAGGTGAATGCCCCCTTACCTTTTTTCAGACAAGAAAGTAGGAGGAGTTTGAGGAGACAGGGAAGCACTTGTAATATGTTTTAAAGCTTTCCAGTTTGTTCATCTGTGTCACTTTAAATCGAGGCCAGTGTAAATGCAAGTTATTCTTTTATTTCTTGTCTCCAGCCAGAGCTAAAGCTGGTATTTTCTTTTGTAGATATGGTAGCACTGTATCAGTACCAGCACTGTTCCCATATTCATCTCTGATTAGGTGGAAATTTCCAGACTGTTCAGGGTTTTTTTGTACCTTGCATTTTTGAAAACTCAGTTTTCCAAGTGCATTCTAAGAAAACATTTCTACTTAATGTTAACCATTGAATGAGAGTTATGGAAACCCGTCAGCGGGAGAGAATAAGGTGAATGAAGCAGGAAAAATAAATGTTTTTCCCTTTTAGCATTGAATGAAAGAGAACAGAGTTAGCTAGGAAGAAGAAATTACCGTAATAACGGAAGTGCAATCCTAATTTTCGTAGGTCCTAGCCTACATAAAAATATTCTAGTGGCAGAAAGTCGCTGTATTATAGACAGCATGTTCTAGCCATGGCTTGCTTTGCTGAGCCTTTTATGATTTTGTAGAATCAGCTTGTCTTTTAATTTAAAAAAAAAAATCAAATTGAAAATGCAATTGTTTAATTTAAATAGGGAAGACAAATAACCATACAGATTTTTAAGGCTAAAAAGGGGTAGTTACATGACCTAGTCTGCTCTGTGTTATTCAAACTTTTGAGTTTTAGTCAGCTATACACATCATACAAAAAAGTAGTGTGGGAACACACCTTACTCTGTTTTCAGCATGAAACTGTTTGAAAATGTCTTACATAAATGCTTTGGTCAAGAGCACACAGAGAAATGAAAACTATTCTCCCAAATAAGGCTTAGTAAGCAAAGTAAGCAGCTGGGAAATGGAAGTTATACTGTGGGTTTTTCATTTATATTGCTGTAACATTAAAATGACTTATTATTGGTAGAATAAAAGGTTTTCTAATCTGTCTGATTTTTACAAATATAATGTCCTGAGGCAGCAGAGAACAGACATTTTAATGGTAGTATTTTGTGGGTTTGGTACGTATGAAGTACAAGGCAGCTTACACATTTTTAATGGTTGCATCCATAAATCATTACCCAGCATTTCAAATTGTATTTGATATTCTTCAATAGCATCAGCATGTGCAAGTGAATCTCTGCACTTTTTTGAAGGTTTAAATCATAACTTTCAGCTTAAGTGCCGTGTTTACATTTGTCCTTTGAACTGGAATGTTCTGCCAAAGCCCGGAGTCCCAGGTTAAGAGTGGTTTTGTAGTTGCAGGAGTGCTTCCAGGTAACGTGTGCAGTGTTGAAGAGCAATGCACTTGTTAGCTTGCAATACCAAATGAGCTGTTAAAGAGCCCTTAGGCTAATCAAAAAGCAAGTCAAAGTGAGGCCTAGCCTGCAAAGAGGCTGGCGATTATTGAAATTTTATGATCTAAATGTAATTGAATCTGAGGAATGCCATGAAAGTGTGTTTTCCTGCTTTAATTTGTCAGAAGGGAAATGAGTATAAAGAAACTTGATAATGATGATGAACACTTTTTGTTTAGTGCTTTTAAATTAAAAAAAAAAGTTAATAATGGCAGGAAAAAATAAAACCAGTACTAAAACTGAATGCAGTAAGTTCTCAGTGCAGTAACTTGGATCTCTCAACAGTCCTTAGAAAAAAATTGGAAGCTCATTCGGGATGAGGGGCTTGCTGTGATGGATAAAAAAAGAAGCCTTTTCCTGCCCGAAGATGAGAATCTACGAGAAAAAGGAGACTGGAGCCAGTTTACCTTGTGGCAACAAGGTAAAACATTTTGTATTTCTTCTCTTTCCCCTGTTTCACTTGCTCAGATTAATACAACGTAATAGGGAGTAGCAACACAGTTTTTTTCAGAACCCTTTTTTATAATCACTGAAATCTACAGTAGAAGGGAACTAATAAAATAGCACCTAGGATCTCTGTGACAGTGAACAAGAGTTCTTTATTCTAAACCATGTTGTCCTGAAGCACTTCTAATAATCCCTTGAAGTTAATACTCCTTCAAGTGATACAAAGCTGACAACATTTTGCATGGTGATGCATAGTAAAGAGCAGCCTGAGGGAAGACAGGAATGTAGGAGAAGGCGCATCCTCAATATTGTGTTGTCAGTGAGGTGAGAAATTGTATGAGCAAAAGAATATGACTTAGAAGCTTGCTGCCCTATGCCTGAGCTGTGCAGTGGGAGGCCCAAGACTTATAAGTCTCTTCTAAGAGACTTATTTTTATAATCATAAGACTATACAAGACTGCATATGAAAGAGTTCTGTAAAATGAAATATTAAAAGCAAGTTTTATCAAAATATAATCTGGTGTTGAAACAGCACGATACTGGTGGCTTTTCTCGTATTTTTTTTCTATGCAGTCTCATTATTGTTTAGACTTTTAGAAGCATGCTTAAAATATTAAAACCAAGTTATATCAAAATAGAATCTCTTCAAAAATGTATTATGTTGGTGGCATTTTTTTTCTATGCAGTCTCATTATTGTTTATACTTTTAGAGCAATGTTTAAAAAATTGTGGAAATCCTGGACTTCACAAATAATTTAAAAGCAAAGATGTGCAGGCTGCTCTGGTATTACAATGTTTAACTACTGTTTCACAGCCTGTAAAATGGGAATAATAATATTTACCTGTCTTTCAGTGTCAGCTCTTTGATAGCTTTGTTGCTTTCTGCAAAGCAGGAAACAAGGAAGTGTTTGATCATTGCCCTTACCAATACTCTGGCTGTTATTTTCACTAGGAAGAAAAAATGAGAATGCTTGTAAAAGTGTTCCAAAAACATGTGCTTTATTGGAAAGATTCCCAGAAGCTACTGGCTGCAGAAGAGGGCAGGTACATGACAAATTTCTTCATTTTTACAAATTCCTAATGCTGGGAGCAGGGGATTTTTTGGAATGCGTATGGAGGGATGTGAGACATTGGTATATTTAATGATGCCTCAAGCACACGATGGAGTTAACAGTAAAAATACACCCAGTTTTAGCCCTCAGCAGATTGAAGATGAAATATGTTAGTCAAAGCCTTTCTATGGACTCTAGCTGAGCCATTTTACCTTGTATTTCTTGGGCGCTCATGGTAGTTAAGTAGTTATTTGCTGTGGATCAACCAATAAGTAATGATTCACTAAACCCCAGCCCTGAGTGACCTGATCTGGCTCGTGGCTAATCCTGCTTTGAGCAGGAGGCTGGATTAGGTCCTTTCTAACCTGAATTCTTCTTTTTTTCTGATCTGAACCTAACTTTACAAAACTCATTCAGTGAGCCAGGTTCTCATTGTCTACCCCAGCCTGGTTGCAGTAGACAGGAGAATCACCTCATGGAAGCCAAACAAGAGTACTACTGTCACATGCTTCTTTCCTAAAGGTAAAGGAAAGAAATTTTACATTCGTGAGCTGTGGCCTTGGGTACCAACCCAAGTGCCTGGTCTACACTGTCTCCTTGGCTGCAAATTAACCTCATTAAATCGTGCAGTAGACTTATATGGTATGGATGAATACATATGTAGCTGAATGAATGGCCCAGTACAGATATATGATTCTGTAGGGCAGAATTTTTCATAGGGTTTTTTCCAAGTTGTTATATTTTATCTGTAATGACTGCATGAGAATAACCATCATACTGCAAAATTAAGGATGTGAAAGTTGTAAAACACAGTGCTAGCATAATCCTATTTCAGAGCCTTGAAAGGAGGTGTTCACCAGACGAGTGCCTTTGATCTAGTGCAGAAGTGCGCTAGATGGCTACTGTTTGTGGGATTGAACAAGGCTATTGTTTCACTGATTTGTTGCAAAGTCTGATTGTAGTGAATATAACTGATGGATGTATTTATGTGAGGTACTCACATTGTGTGGCTGAGAGCAAGAAAACTGCTTTCTGTGGCATCCATAGCCAAAATGGACCTATCCTAGGGAGCAAATTCTCTCTGAGAGCTACTATTTTGTTCACAATTTTTTAGCACCCCACATGGTATCACCAGGATTTGGTTTTCAGAGACATTGTGTATTTACAGTTATAGCTGTAGTCATGTGTTTTGAACGTATAAAATGTAACATAATATGAATAATGGTGCACTTGAGTTCATCCACTACTGGGGGATGCCTAGGACAATTCTGATTTTATGGTATCCATGCCTCAGATTCTTATTGGTAAATTAAGTTTAAAATACCACCTATTCTGTATGCACATACAGAAACAAT
This sequence comes from Nestor notabilis, assembly GCF_000696875.1. NCBI lineage: Eukaryota > Metazoa > Chordata > Aves > Psittaciformes > Psittacidae > Nestor > Nestor notabilis. The sequence goes on from NW_009928866.1 coordinate 98,636, forward strand.
GGGAACAAATCAGGAAATTGGGAGTTTGTCCAGTGGATTGCCTATTAGGGTGCTTTGGGCAAGTCATGTACTGACAAAGATTAACAAATGTAAAATAATCACCTGCTTAGTGCTGCTGAGGACTGTGTAGAACAATAACAAGTGATTGTATTATTAAAAACAATATCATTCTTCTCAAAAATAACGGTAAACTAAAAGTAGCACAGGGAGTTTTAATTCTGGGTGTTTCTTAACTCTTCAGAGTTTTAAATTACAACCATAGTATAATCCATTGGTAGATAGGACTATTTATATATAGTACTTGAGGACAGTGCATGCATTTAATTCATAAGCATATCCAGGCTGATCTGTGTGGACAGATAAAATACATGACAGTAATCATTCTGCAGTGCTGGTATATTAGCATTAAAAAAAATGGTTTTCTGGGATATTAGTAACTATCCTGCATAACCAGTTATTTGCATTGCATTAGGGTCTGACAGGGCAATCGAGTTAATGCACCTCAGTGTAGCAGAGGTGGTAAGCTGAAATCTCAAGATGGTGGGAACAGCTAAGGCATTAGGCACACACTGTCTTCTGCTGATGTTGCTACAGTTGGAGAGCAAGTAACACCTTAAACTGTAAGATTTATCAGTTACCCTATCCCAGCCAGATGTGCAGATTTCTCAGTTGAAAAGACACTTCTCACCACTGCCATGCATTATTCACACTTCCTGTTCATCCAGTTGTTGTAGAATCGCACAAAGAAGGAATGAGAAGGGGCGTCTGGAGGTTACCTAGTGCAACCCCCTGCTCAAAGCTTCATGAACTAGAGCAGATTACTCAGGACTGTGATCAGTCAGGTTTTGAATGCCTCTGAGGGCAGAGACTCTGCAGCCTCTCTGAGCAACCTGTTCCAGTGCACAGAAATTGGTTTTCAATGTTTAAATGGAGTTTCCTGTTTTTCAATATCTCTCTGTTGCCTCTTTGCCTGTCACTGGATACCACTGAGAAGAGCCTGCTTCTGTCTTCACTCCTCCCGTCAGGTATTTATATGCATAGATAAGATCCCCCCTGTGCTTTCTGTTCTCCAGGCTGAGCAGTCCCAGCTCTTTCAGCTTCCCCTTGTATGTCAGATGCTTCAATTCCTTAATCATCTTTATAGCGCTTAACTAGACTTGCACTGGTATGTCCATATCTCTCATAGTATGTAGTACAGAGGTTGACCCAGCACTCAAGACATGTCACCAACTCTGAGTAGAGTGGAAAGATAACCTCTTTCAGCCCGCTGACAAAGCAATCCTTGCTGCACTCCTGGTGGCTGTTGGTCGTCTTTGCTGCAAGGGCACACTTCTGGCTCATGTTCAGATTGTTGTCTATGATGACCCCACAGTCTGTTTCTGGGAATTTGCTTTCCAGACAGTTGTGCACCAGCTTGTATTGGTACATGGGATTATTCCTCCCCAGTGCCGAACTATACCTTTCTTTTTGTTGAACGTCGTAAGATGCCGATTCACTCTTTTTGCTGGCCTGACAAGTTCTGTTTGAATGGCAGCAAGAAAAAAAATAATGTATCAGCCATTCCTCTCCAATTTGCTATCGTCTGCAAACTTGTTGAGGGGGATGCACTCTGTCCCATCATCTAAGTCGTTTGTGGAGCCATTAAACAGGTTGAAACCAACAATGGGCCCTGACGTACGCCTCTGATGAGTGGCCTCCAGCTGGACTTTATGCATCTGATCGCCACTCTTTGAGCCTGGCTTAACTGATAGCTTTCAGTTCACTTCACTGTCACCTTACCAAGATTTTATTTCATCTGTTTGTCAGTAAGGATGTTTATGGCAGACTGTGTTGAAGTGCTTACTAAAGTTGAGATAAAAAATATCCACCAATCTCTCGTCATCCACCAAGCTAGACTTCTCACCATGGAAAGCTGGTAAAGTACAATTTCCCCTTCATAAATCCATGCTGACTGCTCCCAGTCATGTTCTTTTCCTTGATGTGTTTAGAAATGGTTTCCAAGATTGTTAACTTCATCACCATCCTAGGGATTGAGATGAGGCTGACTGGCCTGTGGTTCCTCAGATCCTCCTCCTTGCCCTTCTTGAAGATAGGAACAATGTTACTTTCTACCAGTCTTCAGGAACTTCTGCTGATTTCAATGACCTTTCCAAGATTATTGAGTGTGGATTCAGATTTTCCAGCTCCCTCAGCACTCAAGTGTGGATCGCATCAGGACTCATGGACCAGTTTGAGTTTGTTTAAATGTGCCCTAACCTGACCTTTCTTCATAGAAGATAAGCCTTCTTTGCTCCAGTCTTTGCCACTGGTCTCAGTTGCCTGGGATTCCTGGAAATCACTCATGCTGGTAAAGACTAATGCAAAGAAAGCATGTAGTGCCTTAGCCTTTTCCAAGTCCTTTGTCATCAGATCTCCTGGTTCAGAAGCAGGCCCATGTTTTTTCTAGACTTCCTTTTACTGCTGATGTATTTGTAGAACACTTGTTCTTCACTTCCATCTCCAGATTCAACATCAGGAGAGCTTTGACTTACTAATGTCATCAGTGCATGTTCAGAGAGTGTCTCCTACAGTCTTTTGGGTGACTTGTCCCTGCTTTCACCTCTTGTATGCTTCCTTTTTGTGCTTCAATTTTGTCTGAGTTTCCATTACTCCTGCACATGGGGATGAACCATTCTTGAGCTTCATGAGATAATACTATTTATCTCATAGAAATAATTTCTATTATTTTAAACAGAAATTCTAAAAAAATAGACCCGTTTTCTCTCCAGCACTGGATCGTGGGATCTTTCCCAGAAGATCCCTGAATAAGTCCAAGTCTGCTCTTCAGAAGCTGCAGGTGGTAATCCTGTTTTTGCCTTTCTCCCTTCTCTCAAGATCCTGAATTTCACCATCTCATGGTTCCTGCAGCCAACACTGACAGTCACCTTCACATCCATGTTGCCATCTCAGAGGGGCTGGCCAGTCTGGCTAACACAGGCTTTTCTCCTGTAGTCTGTCCTTTTGAACAGTAAGTGGCTGTAACCCTTTGCATAGTAAAAAAAGTATTCTTCTGATTGTGGATAGGGGGTAATGATTTCCAGATTAAAATATGAGTACTATTTATTTAAGCAAAATGAAAAATATGAACTTTCACACACACACCTGGATGCATACACACTCCACGAGACATGTTTTCTGTATAATTAAACATGTTTAGGACATTGCACTTTTGACCCATCATCAAGGATGAGATGCAATGAAGTCCTGAACTCCTAGCAGTATGGTTGTGAAGCTGAACGTGTTGAAGGCCTGCCTTTCTCTTCCTGCAGATCAAATATTCTGTCATGCACCCGGGGACTCATGTCTGGCCCCACACAGGGCCCACCAATTGTCGGCTAAGGATGCATTTGGGCTTGGTGATACCTAAGGAAGGCTGCAGGATTCGATGTGCCCAAGATAACAGGTATGGTTGGGTGTTTGGGGTTCTTTTTTCCACCTTTCTTAAGGCTGAAAAAGGGACTGCATGTAATTACAGGAAAAAAAAAAAAAAGAAAGGGTGTATTTTACTGTTCAGGAGTTGTAATATATTTCCTTAAACTGCTAATTTACACACTAATTCTTGCTACAGATGTATAAATATCAGTTCTCAAACAATGCCAGAGGGATCTTTGGAGACAAAGCTGTCCTTTGCTATGGCATGGAAATAACAGTGGGTTTAGTCCCCAGATTCTCTGTGTTTACTTTTACAATGCCACTCTAATAGGGTGTCAGCAGAGTTCCTCTATTTGTTTTGATTTGAGGTGGGGGGCTTAGATTTCATTGTATGTACCTCCATTCTCACCACCATGACAGAGTACTCTTGTATTTCTGGCAGAAGCCTCCTTCCTAGCTGATATTATTTGTTATGATTCAGTTAAAAATGTTCCAGTTGAAGTTGATTTCAAGGTGGAGACATCTATGAAGTGTTTGGCCCAATTAGTTACACAGATAGCAAATTTCTTTAAAGTGCATTTAAAGTAAAGAATTCTTACCTCTTAGGGAAAAATTATGTAGACTTGAAGACCGGTTCTGTCTTTGTTTGCTTGGTGCAGAAAACAGAATAAGATTCAACAGCTTATACATTTACAATCAGGGTATATACTCCCCTGGGAAATATGAGGACATGTGAGAAATGATAAAGCATTCAAGCCTGTGCTGGAATGTGTTAACTTTAGTTGCTTTTGGCAAGAACTATACGTTCGGAATCAAAGCAGGATTTTCCCTGAAAGCACTGAAAGTGTGTCTACTGCTGGCGATGAAAGAGGGTTTTTTTACATCCCTTCCCTCATGAAAGAGGAGGTGAGTGAAGTACTGTGGAAGGAAATGGCGAAAGGAGGAAATCCTACCTTAGGCATTTTCCATTCATTCCTCCCCTCCTGGTGGCTCAGAGCCATGGTAAACTAGTGGTTTCAAACAGGAGGGCTGGTTCAAATGTGAAGGTTATTGTAGATCAGACCTTTTCTGGCCTCCTGTTGCACTGCTCGGTGTATGAGAACACAGAAACAGTGAGAATGTTGTGCTTGGTTACCGTTGTGTCATCCAGTGGGGGTGCTTAAGGGGGCAGTGTTACAATGCAACTCATCCTTTGATGGACAGGCAACTCAGCTCTGTCTAGAACTGTGTTCTACCCCTTCACCTGCAGAAGAGTCTTTCTGCAGCTGCTAGGAGACGTACACCTCACTATGATTCAGTACAGCTACAGGGATTTTAGGTTGTTGGGCCATGTTGAAGTCCCAGCACTGTAAAGTGTTGGGTACAATGCACAAAAATGATAGGTAAATAGTATCTAGTTCCCAAAATCTAACATCTCTGTTTTGAAATGAAAGTGCAGAATTACAGCCTTATGCAGAAGCCAGTCCAAGATCTTGCCTGTAACAGCTCACACTAGAGCCCTACAGGTGATATAGAAACTGCTCCCAAAGTGGCTTAGCACCAGGCCAGAAGAATGTCATCCCTGTGGTCCCACTGTGAAGCCTTTCTCACACCATGAAGGCTTCTAGAAAATATTTATTTGCATGCTAATGGTGGGGTTTATAGTCTATACAAAAGGGATGTTGTGGTTTAAGCCCAGCCAGGAACTCGGAACCACGAACCCATTCGGTCACCCCCTCTTACCCCTTCCTCTGAGTGGGACAGAGAGGAGAATTGAAAGAATGTAAACTGCCTGGGATAAGATAAGAACAGTTTAATAAATAAAGTGTAATATAAAACTACTACTAATAATAATATAAAAATGGTAAGGGAAATAACAAGGGGAAAGAATATTAAACTAAAAAGGGAAAGGGAAAGAAACTAAAAGGGAAAAGGGAGGAGGGAACATAACCCAAAACAATAAACACAAGTGATGCACAATACGATTGCTCACCACCCGCCGACTGATACCCAGCCCGACCCGAGCAGCGATCTGGGCCTTCCGGGTAACTCCCCCCAGTTTCTATACTGGGCATGACGTGCTGTGGTATGGAATAGCCCTTTGGCCAGTTTGGGTCGGGTGTCCTGTCTCTGCTTCCTCCCGGCTTCCCCTCCTCCCTGGCAGAGCATGAGACTGAGAAAGTCCTTGGTCAGAGTAAGCATAACTCAGCAACAACTAAAACATTGGTATGTTATCAGCGTTGTTCCCAGACTAAAGCCAACACAGCAAACAAACAAACAAAAAAAACCCCAAAAAACCAAACAACCAAAAGAAAGCAAAACACAGCAACCCCCATCAACAGTAAAAAAGCCGCCAATACAAAATACCCCCAAAGTACCAATAAAACAACAAAAAAACCTGCACTCACACCCAAAAAAACCCCAAAGTTTGTTTGATTTTTTTACCACATTATAGCATTGCAAGTGGTTGATTCCTACTGAGTTGGATAATGCCAAGGTAACTTTAGTTCATGAGCAGAGACTCAGAGTCTATAAGGCATAAAATGTTTTTGTTATCAGATAACTGATATGGTAGCAGAAAAAACAAATCATTGTAGCTGAAACCTGCAAAATTATCTGGGCCTTCAAGGCTGATGTCTTTGTGCAAGCCAGTGTGTATTTTTTACTGTAGTATGCTTTATGGTTGCTTGAAATATCTTTAGATCATCATTTCAGTTGAAATGATCCAATTTCTATTTCTACTTCTCTTCAGAACATTACAGCACAAACCCATAAATTTCGATGGTTAATTTTCACTTCTGTGGAATTAAAAATACTGAGATTACGTGGGATACTAAATTTCATTTTGACCCTGTTTTTGAAAAAAGAAAATTGTTTTCTCTGGGAGTGAACACAGCTGAATAAGCAATGTATTTCCATGTTTGATGGCAAGACTTCTGTTTCATAGTTCTTAATTCTCTTTAAGGGCATCCATCCTCTTGCACTGTTTCAGCTCCTAAGGAATCCTGTTAAAAAACTTGGTTGTGTGGTCATGGTAGAGTGGCTTCATCCAGTCTCAGTGAAGGGGTATAATGAGAGGCGTGCTTTTGTCCTGCTGCAATGCAAAATAAAGTTGCTTTGCTTATACCACTGCCTGACTCTACAATAGAAAAAACATGTAACATAATGAGCTGCAGTGTCTAAACACAATGGGCAAGATTGAGATCTGAGGGGAGATGACAAATGACTAGCGCAGCAACTTTTTGATTTGTCGGGACATTATCAGCGGTCACTGATGAGTTGCTGATTTTATGCAGTATAAGTGCATTTAATCAGGCTCTAAACCTCTTTTCAAAACTGAATCCAGATCTCAGCAGGCTGGAGGAACATGCCAGCCGAAACTTCATGAAGTTCTACAAAGGCAGATGCAAAGCCCTGCAACTGGTAACAACAGGGGTCAAGTTGAACATGAGTCCTAGTGTGCTCTTGTCTTGATGAAGGCTAGCTGTGTACGGGACTGTATTAGTGAGTGCGTATGAAGCAGTTTGAGGGGAGCAATTGTTTTCCCTCTCTTTTACACTCAAAATGCTGCCTCTGGAGCGTTGTGTCCAGTTTAGGCTCTTCAGTACAAAAAAGAGAGGGACTCCAGTGGAGGATGGAAAAAAATGATTAGGAGATTGGAGCATCTGACACATGAGGAGAATCTTGGAGAGCTGGTTTGGAGTCTGAAAAAGAGAAAGCTAAAGAGGAACCTAGTTACTATCTTCAGCTGCTAGTGGGTGACTGTGCAGAAGGCAAAGCCAGGCTTTTCTGAGGTGTCCAGTTACAGAATCAAAGGTAATGGACACAAGTGAGAGTGAAGAAAATTCCATCTAGATAGAAGGAAATTTTCACAGTGGGGTTGGTGAAACACAGGAAGAGATGGTGGAATGTCTGTCATTGCAGATATTCAAAAATCCACTAGTCAGGAACCTGAGACATCTCGTCTAACTTCAAAGTTGGGTCTAACTTTGCAGTGCATCTTCCTCTGAGCAGACACTTGGACCACATGCCCTTCCCGAGGTTTATTCTTACCTGGCTTATTCTGTGATTCTGTATTATACTAAGTAAAATTGACAGAAACACTGATTCTTCCAACAATTAATATCTCCCTTCTACACTGCCTCTTGCCATTACTTTTAAATCTGGTAATTTTGTTAATCTTTCAGATGATGGAGATGCTCAAAACCAAACCATGTTGAATAAATTGTGTGTATCCCTTTTTGTGCCTGATGAAGATACAGATGTTGGAAAAGTACCACTGTTAAAACTTAGCTCTTCCATGCTGTAATGAACAATCAGCCAGAGTATTTACACCCTTTCAGTGATCTGCTCTGCTTAGCAGTACTTCGCAAGCAGAGGGGCTTTAAGTTACATGGTCTCATCCTTCCAGTTTGACTTTGACAGTGTAGTTAACCCAGTGTACACCATGGCATTACAACCTTCCTCTGAAGAAAAATCTTTAAGTTTAGTGCTTTGAATGGATTTATGGGACAAGACTGGTAAAATCCCTGGAATAGTAAGCATGATCAGGGCCTAATTCTGTTGTTCTGATTTTCTAGAATAAGCAGATTGATTTAATGTAATTTGGTTTCGAACCATATAATCAGATTACTGGTCATTCCCTCAGTTTCCATCACTCATTATGTATGTATCTGATTAGAAAAGGAGAAAAGTTGATTACTACACCAGTTATTAATACCCGCTCCCTGCTTATTGGACTCAACTCATTAAAAGTATATAAATAACAAGTATTATAAATGTCTGAATCTGTATGTGGGCATAACTGTGCAGAGTGAGGGGAAACAATCCCTCATTAATAAGAAGGTCCATTAATGGAGCAAATCAATCTGCTCCGTTATGCAGACTGATCTTTCTGTAGTTTATTTACATTAAAATCCTGATACTTCAGTCTCTGTATTAGGTAGTGAAGTCCTGACTGTGCAATATATAGTGTTTAAATCATTCTGGTATGCGAAAGAGTATTGATATATAGCTTGTCTGCTCTGTAGCACTTCCAGTATTGCACCAAAGCATGTTCTTTTTTGTGTTGCAGAGCCTGGGAAGAAGGGAAAGTTCTTATTTTTGATGACTCTTTTGAACATGAAGTATGGCAGGATGCTGAAGATTATCGCCTGATATTCATTGTGGATGTGTGGCACCCTGAGTTAACAGCACAACAGAGACGCACCCTTCCTGCTATTTAAGGGGTTCCTTCTGATGTGCAGAGCAGAGGAGTTTAACCCCCTTGGAGAGGTTATCCTATGTGAATAGGATTAATTTATCCAGCATACAAAGAAAACAAGTATTGTAAGGGTTAGCAGAGATAAGGACTACATTCTGCAATCATGAAGGACTTGATTTTAAAAAAAGAAAAAAAAGGAAAAAAAAAAAGCCATGTTTTGTTTCATACTGGTACAGCACTGATATAAGTTTGAAAATATGAATCTTGTCAGCCAAAGAGCAATAGGTCTGAATTTTCAAATTAAGGAATGTGCAGATGTTTTTTTGCCATGCCTGTATTATGCATACTAAACCAGTCAGTTATTTGCCCGACCATTTTCAGGCACAATATTTGCAATTCTATATGTGGGAAATATTTCCCAGGCTTTTATCTGGGAAGCAACATGTAAGATATTTACAAGCATATGCACACAACCGACTTTGAAAATGAGTATGCAGTTTTAACATTAGCTGCTTTAGGCCTAGAGCATGTCCCTATGTTATCAACTGTAGATAATGTGAATGGGTTATATGTGTTTTGTATTTTTTTCTATATAGTGACTGTATTTTTCTAGCATAATTATGAACAAATCTTCTTTACTCAACCACTATTTTTTAAAAAGAACAACATATATATATATGTGTGTGCATCTCTAGCTATCAGCAGAAGGAAAACACTATATGAACAGATTTCATTTTTGTCCAGTGTGGCCTTCTCTTGCCTTCCTGGAAATGCAAACTGAAACTTGCATAACCAGCTGCTTAGTGAAGATTTGTTCTGCTAAAACAAAATAGTTCTCTTAGTTAGCAGCAACCTTCAGTTTGATAATGTGACTTTGGAAGATACTGAGCAAATGTGACATCTGTAGGTTCAGACCTTAAACTTCTTTATGTGGTGAACTGCTGTTTCTCCTATCATTAGAAAAGTTTGTGTTGTGATATCTGTTTGCTACCCAGCAAGGGTCTGGGACACATCCTTCCAGGGGATCCTTCTGGGCTGTCATTAGGTGTTCATTCAGCCGGAGAAAAAAAATTATATGAAGAACTTCTTGTGCTTTGGGCAGAAGGACAAGGTCTGCATTGGTTTCCTGCCAGAATGCAGAGAGACAAAGAGCTTCAGATTATTAACTTTTATTAACTTCTCTTGCCAGCATCCTACAGAGTGCTAGAATGATCCTTTAAATGACCTAATGGCGTTTTCCTTGTCTTGAAGTGTATGACATATTGCTGAAGTAGTCTTATCCCAGTACTGTTTACTGTATGTTCCGAATTTGCCATACAGAATTTACACTGTGGTAAAAAGGCCTGTTTTCAAGGAAGAAAACTGATTGGATATTTAAGCAGTTAGCTGGTTCGGGGGGGTCTGTACTCTTTATGTGGGAGATGGAGGGTGCAGCACTATGCACTGTTAATTTCTAAAAACACTAACAGGAAAGAGAGACCTGAGGTTGCGCAGTTGATGCTTATGACTGGCTGTTACCTACTCTCCCACAAACCCAGCTGGGTGTGGATAGGTGTGCTAGGATGCTCAGGGCTTGTCATGAGCAGTGGCAACATTACTGAGGGTTTTGAGAGGCAAACACTAAGCAAGGAGATGCTGAGGTTACTCAGTCTCCACAGCTTCAGCTTTCTTGACCAAAAAACACTGAACAGTCATTATATCTGTTAATGCTCAGTGGTTTTGTGCTAAGTGTCGTGACCAGAATGCCATATTTGCGGAAGCAAAATACAGATACGAGCTTTGCATTGCCATAAATTGAATGCTTTTCAGATTTTGTATTTTACTAGGTAATTAAATCTTGTAATGCGATGTAACACATGATGATTGCACCATAAATTAGTGTAGCCAGTTTCTGGAAGTGTGCACTTTAATTTCCTTTTTGAATATTAAACTGAAAAACCCTCTCTGGTCAAAGTCAGTTTTAGACAACTATTAAGCTTTAACGTTCATGTTGGACACTGTTCATGTTGTCCGTGTCAAAAATAACTCTGAGACTATACACAATATACAAGACAGTAACAGTTCTCAGTTAATCATAATGAAAACTTAAAATATTTGGAGATTTTTTTGGAAAGCTTTAGGAGAATCATGTGCTAAACTGGAAACAAGGTACTTGTTACTGTGGAGGGTAAAATAGTAAAAAAATAAGAAATGAAATCTCCTGGTAGTTGTATAGTCACAGACTGTATCTCTCTCTGTAAGGTGATCAAGAAGTACAAATTAAAAAATATTTTGTAATTCTCTAAAATAAAGACATAATTTGTAAAGAAGGAATCAAGAACTGTTTAAATAAAAATTTGTGGTTTAGGAATATTTTTATTACTGTTGCATTTTAGTTTCTAGAGCTCACAGGAAATACTGAAGAAATGGTAAAAGCTTTGGGACTTTATTTATGGAAATCCATGCCATCCTTCACATTGTTTCATTGTTCCTTTGAAGGGTTATACTTCATCTTTTCCTATTGCAATTGGCAAAAAGATAAAATTGGCAAATACATAAAAGTAATCTCCACAAGATGTGCGTGTGCTGCACTAGCACTGTTTATTAAATTGTGTAGTGATATACTGGCCATTTAAAATCTTAAGTGTCTTGAATATAGCAAAGTATATTGTGAATAGCTCCTGTAACACTGAAGTGAATCTACTCTGTCCCTACCTGTCAAGTTGCTGAAAGCCTATCTGTTTGTTAGTTACAGTTACTGGATTAGCTATATACATGGGGGAGGTTATAGCAAACTACAGAAATTGTGCCTTGAGTAAGTCATATATTATTTAAGTATTCCTGTTTGCCAAACAATATTTCATCTTGAAAAAGCTTTCCAGCGTTGGAAACGCCAATGGAAGAAGTGAATGGAAGTGTTTTTTAAAATGGAGATCTGTTGCAATTTAAATATTTTTTCCTTTAGATTTATTTGTAAAGGGAAATGACAGAAAAGGACAATATAATTTCCTGTTTTAAAGCGGTACATACCTGTTACAATGATAGGAGCTAGATTCCTCCCTGCCTGTAGTTACCTTGCTTGCAAGCGCAGAGTCTGTGTAAGATTCTACAGTTAAATACAGGCATTGTACAGTTATATACAAGGCATCATACGAATGTATTCATGTCACAGCTAAAGAAAATAAATATTTCTAATCCTCTGCAAGGTTTAATCCTCAAGGACAAGATTTCAGTGATATTTGCACTTCTTGGGCAAAACAAGTCCCACTTGAATGAACAATGTTTGTAACAGGTCATCACAAAGATTCAGTGGCATGTGTATTAACAGAGAAAAATTGATGCTGCAGTATAATAATCAGTGTCTACCTTTTATTGTCTGTTGGTTTTTTCACTTCCTGCTTTAGACAAGTTCTCTATAGCAAATCCAAATGCCTGTGAGACTTCATGAGCCAAGGGAAGGGGAGCTGTGTCCTTTTGCCAGGAGTTGACATCTAGTTTTCTGTAATAGGTGGTAATGCCAGGGGAGGGGAAATGGAAGAAATCCCAAAGATAAATGGGCTCAGTTGTCTTATTTAATGGTCCTGCAAGCCTCTGCTTCTTTTTTCTGACTCCTGTGTTGCCTTACTGGGGCCATCCACTGCCTTAAAGATTTGCTGTCTGCCGTGGAGGCCGGGCTTTGTGTCAATGACATGCTGCTGCAGAAGAAGGGTTAGTCTGAATGAGGCTACCCGGTACAAATACTAGAGGGTAAATCCCAGGTGTGTTGATAGGATCTGGCAGGATGTCCTTTCTGCCCTGTACAGGCATAGAATGTTGTAGATAAAGGCAGTGTTTTGTTAGTCCATGTCTTAGGGTTGACCGTGTCCAGTTGAACTATATGGTCACTTCAGTGTATCACTTAGGAATTCAGTGGATGTTCCAGAGGCACATTAAAAACTCTCGTGCCCATTATCATCTCATTTGATATATGTGGTTTACACTGCTACATTTGATATGTTTTTGTCAACTGCTTGTTCTAGTAAAATGTCAATGTATGGCAATTTAATTGAAGACTAAAGGTGTGTACAGTGGTTGTAACTGGTTTAGGAAATAAAGTCACTGCACATGAAATTTGATAACGATTTTTCTTTTATTTCTTTAATCCAGTTTCCATTTCAATGAAGGGATGGGACTGTCTTTGCAGCCAGAGCAAACAGAGAAATAACAAACTGATCTTTGGCATTTCAGTTCTTCTATTCTTCCACATTTCCTTCTAGCAGAAGCTTGTACTGAATAATAAATGCAAAGTTTTCCTTTTTCATTTTAATCATGGCCCACGTCTGCAATCAGCATACCCTTTTGGCTACACCTTTCATTACACTGCAGGAGGGAAGGGGGTAAATGGCTCCGCCGAGCTTGTATTTGCTGTTTTGACCTAAATGAAACAATCTGGATGGAACCATTAATCACTGGTGAATGTGTCCAATGGGTCTCCCTAGCAGCCCTCTTCGCACATGCACACACATGCACACACGCTTCTCTAATAGGCTCCTGAGTTGCCTGTGGAAAAACACATCGTTAAATTCAATAATTGCATTTCAGATTGTGTGCGTCTGCTGCCCACACAGCTCATTCCACGTAGCTGACAGTTTTATACGGGCTTCGAAAGTTAAGAGTAATTTTTGCTAGATGCTGAAATGTGACCCCCTGTAAGCAGCATGGATGAGGTGGTCACAAAGTGTCATGTTGAACAGCATTATGATGGCACTGATTTATTTTATTTTCTTAATGTGAAATCTTTCTGTAAAACTTGAGCACTCTGTAGAGGCTGCTGTTTCTGCCCTCAGTGCCAGATTAAACTGATGATTACAGTGCAAAGTTTAAGTTTGAGATGTTTTTCTTTAAAACACACTTAACCTATGCTTCTATAAAACTGGGCATCCCTGCTGGAGTCTTCAGGAAAGCCACTGACACACCGTGGTTTCTTCGAACAGAGAATGCAGTCCCATAATTTCCAATAATTTAATGTCATAAATCGGAGAAAAAAAAAAAAAGAGTTCTTTTTCTATGGACAGACTCCTGTGTCAGTAGAAACTTCTCAGTTTTTGTTCAGCGTCGGCCGCACGGACAGATGGCTGGTGACAGTTGTTACTTGTCAAGAAACATGAAGGACTTGTTCTCAAGCAAAACACGGGCATGAGTGTGTGTGTGTTGTGTGCTCTGTGGGTTCCTGGTGTGGTGGAAGTCTGTTAATGTGTATGTGCATGTTGGGCACATGGGAGCTCAGTCCAGAGCCAGCAGTGGTTGGGTGTTCTCACTTTCACCCTGGTCTTCGTGTTTCAGCGTGCCGGCTTCCACCACAGACTGGGACCTGAAAGCAAGAAGACACGCATGCTAGCGAGGGCTGCTACAGAAGCACTCACCTTCCTGGAGTCCCTTTGCTTCGTTTTATGGTTTTGGCTTTTGTCCATTTTCATCTTAACGGCCTTTTAATTCTTTTCTGTGGAATTCATATGGAATTTGAGAAGCATTCATTTAAATATGAACAGGGATCTGACTCCTTGTAGATCTCAAATGCTTTCAATTTAGTGCTTACCTACTATCCATAAAGCTGAACACACCCAGCAATTTAAAGGCCTGTTTCTGAGATACGATGGGATCTGTTCGTGCTTTATGTCTTCCTAGGCAAAACTGCTTGTGCAACTGCTTGTTAGAAAGCAAAGTCATCTGTACAAGTGCTTGCAGAACTGATTTTCAGCTCATGCTTGTTACAGACCTCAAGCAGATCAATCACATTTTATTGATGTAGAGGTTTGAGGAGCAAAATGTCCACGAGTTACCCAAGATCAAGTAAGAAGCCAGCATTAATACAACAAAGGAGCTTATGGTGTGCCCAGTCCTGCACTTCATCTGTTTCCCTGCCTACGCCCTTGAAGAACTTTATTCAGGGGTAGTCCATTTAAAATTAATTTCTGACTTCAAGATGGGAAGGATAATTTATCCTTTGGTGTTACTGGCAAAAAAACCCCAAAACAACCAAACCCAACACATAAATGAATAAACACTAGAGCATCATGATTTCTTGCACTGACAAATGCTTAACAGGGTTAAACTAGTTGGAAAGTTAAAGACTATTTCATTTTCTGAGGTCTGTGTGCTTCCACCGTGCTATGGAAGGAGGAACTGTTGAGTTTGTTGTTAAAGGGATTTGTTATCTTCCATTTTCTACGGTTTAGGCTGGGAGTTGCCTCTGGGTTTGGAGTGGGCTTTAGAGTGAAATCACTGTGAATTTGGAAATTTTAAAAAGGGAACTTTTTCAGATGTAGGGGTAGCATCATAAAGCCTGGGCATTTGCATAGTGCATAATACCATTTTAAAGAGACAGCTTTCTCATGCATAGCTTTTAGAAGTAGGAGTAGCTCTTATTCCCTACAGGATCTGTTTGTAGTTCCCAATTTTTCATTATGGTAACCTCAGTTTAAGCCTTAGCTATCTCATGAAATTAGGTACCACCTCTCTTTTGATAAGGATCATTAATAAATTGCATCCTTTGGTAATGCAGAAAAAAAAGAATACCATGGAATAACTTGTATAATTATTTTTCTTATTCTTATTCCTGGAGCTTTCATTAAAGCATAATAAAAAATTTTCATTAAAAAAAAAAAAGTCTCCAAAGGGAGATAACAAAACCCGGATGCTCAACGGGAAGATTTTATTCCAATATTTTCAAAGAAAATATGTTTGCTCAAATGATTTTGCTGTGTATTTTTTTTACCGTAATGTGACATGTGTGATGTTTATGAATGCATTTTAATATGGAAAGGCAGCTGGTTCAGGAGATTAGGCAAAATGGCAATTTACATATTTCTAGTATGTGGCAGCAAAAACATCATGTGGCTTTGAAACTGATGCAGAATGGATACAAATTGCAACATCAACAGGTCTTTATTTTCTTTTCTGACCTACCAGATTAAATTATTATTAAATAGTACTTTATTAATACTTGTCACCAATGTATTGTTTCCGTCTGATCCACTGCTCTACAATGAATATAAAAAGTTGCAGATGCATTGAAGCATTTGCCAGCATAGAATCATAGAATGTTTTGGATTGAAAAGGACCTTAAAGATCATCTAGTTCCAACACCCCTGCCATGTGCAGGGACACCTCATACTAGACCAGGTTGCTCAAGGCCATGTCTAACCTGGCCCTGAGCACTGCCAGGGATGGGGCAGCCACAGCTTCTCTGGGCAACCTGTGCCAGCGCCTCAGCACCCTCACAGTAAAGAATTTCTTCCTTATATCTAATCTAAATCTACCCTCTTCCGGCTTGAAGCCATTCCCCCTTTTCCTATCACTACTTGCTCTTATAAAAAGTCCCTCTCCAGCACCCTCATGGGCCCCTTCAGATATTGGAAGGCTGCTATGAGGTCTCCTTCTCTTCTCCAGGGTGAACAGCAGAAAATTTTTGCTCTGAGGCACATGTGAAAAATCTCACAATTTTGTGTTTTGTGTTCGCTGCTGATGAGCTCTCATCACACTACACACAAAAAAATTCTTGCTTCTACAGTAGCAAGATACTAGTTTTACCCCTGTACTGGTACTCAGATGCACACCAGGTTGGAAGCAACATAATCCCAAACCCTGTATGAAGGTCCTACACCATTCGTTTTCACACAGAGCCAAAATAGCTGGAGCATCAAGCAAATGCATTGCAGCCCACCTGACCTCCAAGCTCAAGATGCCAAATGATTCAAATGGTATGCCCAGCCCTTCTGAATAACATAAAGAGAGATCCAGCTGAGATTTCAGTTCTCTGCCAAGTTTTGCAGCAACAATCTCTTTTCCTTTTCTGCTAGAAGCTGCTTAGACCCCTATCCTAAAGTAAACAGTTCAGACATCTATCTGAAGGGCACAGTAGTGATTTAAACAATCATCATTTTCTAAGACCTTGCAATAAAGGACTTACTGTTGTGTTTGGATTTCCCATTTTCCAAATGCACCAGTTTTCCATCCGCTGAAAAATGTTCCCAGTTTCATTTTTAACTTAAATTTTATGTAGGAAGAAAAGAAAATTACTCAATTCTTAACAAGAGTCTAATATATTTTCTCCATATTCTTCATTTATGGTAAATATTAAAAATGTAGATGCTCAGAAAAGGTTTTTGGCAGTATATATCAATGCGGCTCACAATCTAATGTAATAACTCAGTGTGAAAGATATGTTTTATTGGCCTAGAACATCCTGGAATATGTATTTCATAGCTATACTTTATTTAATGACAGAGAAAAGATGATTTGCAATAGGCTGCTGTTGCAGAAATCATTTTCAACTGACCAGTAACTGTATTTTGTGGTTGTAGAAATGAACAGAAGACAAATACTACTTGAAAGAACGCACCCTTTATGGTGATGTCATCTTGTTTTTGTGTATCTAACAACACACACATTCAGTTCAAGGAAAGCGGTCATATTCTAGGTGTGTGTAAGTTTACACAATATTTAGGGGATTTGCATGCTGACTAGCATTGAACCTAGGGCTAAGACTAGTTGCTGTTTTAAAAGTATTGCTACCTGTTTTAACTGCATTAACATTTTCTTCAGAGGACTTTACAATCATGTTTCTAATTTTTAAGTAGAATCTGATCATGGTGCTTGAAAGGTCTTCAGGTATCTAACTCCAACTTAATTTTCTATTGGAAAATAAATTGCACCTTTCCCCTGACTAGACCTTTCAAAGTGCAACCATCTTTGCATTAAAAACACTAAAGCACTCTTTTCTACAACAGTTTAAGCCATTTTGGTGTAAAATGGTAAATATCAATATGTACAAATACCTGATGGGGTAGAGAACATGAAGCCAGACTCTTCCCAGTGATACTCAATGATACTTCAATACAGCGCGTGTACTATACGTACACTGATGCGTGGCACATGTCCTGTGTGTGCTGCAACTTTGGAATTCTCACTGAGGATATTTGACTGGTTTTCCTCCTTTCTCAGCTAAAAATTCTCAGAGACCAGTTTGGAAGATGCTTGGGTGTGGAGGATGTGGTTGAGTTAAAGTTTAATACAAGTTGACAATTATTTGTATCATAGACAAGGTCACTGTGCAAGGCCCTGAGCTGGCTAATTCTGAAGTAATAAATAGACAAGTCAACACCCGTAGATTTTCCTAGTGTAGTTTCCAATGCTAGGTAACCTTGCTTAGGAGAGCAAAATGAAAACAGAAATAGAAATGAATTCTCAGTCTCATTTCTGAAGCCTTAAGTACCGTTTGAGTGTGCTCCATTTAAAGCATCAATCAAACCCCCCATGGTTGTTTTACTGTTCATCAAGAATATTTGGAAGTCTGGAAAATCAACACTACCCAGCTGTTTCTCCAGCAGGTCAGCCATATATTTCAAATGACAGCACTGCATAGGTATGTACATCAATATCTAAGAGAGCAGATGGCTTTATGTGTGTGGTCATTTGATTACTATCTCTCTCAACTATCTCAAATCCAGTCAAAAAAGACTGGATGCATGCCTTCTAGCTGCAGTGATTTCAGAAGGCTCCTGTCAAAGTACAGCTGGAGCGAATCAGCTCACAGGATTGATGTCTGTTGGGTATCAGTTTTGTTTCCCATAAAAAATCAAATACCAAATCCTGCACTGAGCTAACTGTAACTGCCAGTATACTGTGCCATGCTTGCCTTAAGACATCTTCCTGTTCTCTGATTCCTCATTTTATGCTTTTCATCACAACAATGCTGATGTACTGCAGCCCACAGGAGTGAGGACATACTACATTGTGCTAGGATTCCTTTTGAGGGTTTTGTGGGGGAAAGAGGAGGGTGACATTCTTTTTCCTAAGTGCAGGAGGATTCAGGCTCTCAGTGTGACACACTGTAGCCAATCAATCAGACCACATTGTGTGACTCTATTCATCTACCTCTCACCTCCCATCTGCTCATTTTTCTCTAATTCCTTTCCCATTTCACCAGCAGCTCAGGGCTGTTCATCTCCAAATTATTCATTCCCTTTATAGAACATAATAAGCTTTTTCTTAAATCACACCTGTGAATGTTTGTATTGACAAGGTCTGTGTGGCATTTGTTTTTCACCTTCCTCATTCCCCATCAGCCTCCAGAGCTGTGCTCTGCAACACACCTCAAGACTATGTCTTCATCAGGTGGGAAAACCAAGGACCTTCTCCCAGTATTACAGAGGCAATGCAGATGTGCAGATGTGTAATTGTGCTAAAAGGTACTCTTTTATCATTGAGAGCCCTTGAAAATCAAATGCATGGGCAAGGCATCTTGAAAGACGTGTATGCTCCCACAGGTGGTGCAGGCAGATGTCGGCAAGCTCTGCTCAGCAGCGCACAGCTCCAGCCCAGAAGCCATGAAGTGTGGCTCTCTGCCCAGGCTAATAAGCCCTGCTGAAATCTCTTGCTAATGCAGCTCTGCAGCTTCTGCACTTGTGCTGCCTCACAGCTCGGCGTCAAGACAGTGTGGCATTGTGCGGCAGAGACCTGCCCCGAGGGGCAGCTTTGATATGCCAACCACAGCATTTCAAGGAGATGAAGCAGCATCTGTGTCTCGGGGCACAGCTGAGCTGGTTAAGTGATCCACCAACGTGGTGAGTCAGGGGGAAAAGCAGCATGAAAACTTTGGCTTAACCTTACTGCCAGCCCAGGGCATAGCCCACAGGACAACAGTGACAAGCCGCTGCGCTTCCCAAATGGGAGCTGGTTCTCTGGCCACCATGGCAGCAGTGACAATCTTTGTGCTGACGGTTAGCACATCCGAGGGAGAGGTCTCTGTCTGACTTGGCACATCACAGCCAAGGGTGATCATGGTCCAGATCTGTGCTTAATTCTGTGTGTGGAGAAGTCTCTATGAGTGCATCTACACTGCTAAAGGAGTGACTGCTGCTGAATGAAGCTCAGCATGAGACGCCTCATCCTCTCTGTGCCTTCCAGCTCTCTCCATGCCCTTCCTTTCCAAACAGCTGGCCCCAGCTGCTTCTCCTCACCACAAACCCTGGGCATACGTCACTGCAGGGTGTGCACCAAATAGTGATAAGGACGATACTGCACCACATTTGGCTCTTGTCATGGCCCAGCCAGCTCTGCACCCTGTCCTCACCTGCATTTTAACCCACACCACACCTCAGGGATGCAGTGCATACCCTTCAGCACTTGCTGTAAAAACAGTTTTCTGGTGGGCTATGACACAGCTTTTAGCTTACTGCAAACACTCTGAAAACATACACAAATGCTTACGTGTTTAGCACAGCACGTACATTCTTATGCCTTAAGGCCACTGAGGCCCAGAGGAGAGCAAGAGCAGTCACTATGCAGGCCAAATGCAGCCAGGCTACTCTGTCAGAGGTTATTCCTGATCAATACAGACAAGAGTTGTCAGTCTATGCCACCAACCTTGGAACTAGGGTGCACACCCTGGTCTTTTTTCATCAATGTGGATGTGCCTGATACCTCCCTCTCCTAAATGCTCTGAAATTCTGTGTCAAGATCTTGACTTGGTCACATCCCAAGTCCAGGGCAGGGGAAAGACATGGTTGGGAGCTTGTTTTTTCTGCTCTAGTTGCTGTAGTGTGACTCATACACTCGCTTTTTTTACATAGAAGGAATAGGAGCACCTGCTTCAGACAGAAGTTCCTGGGAGACCCTTAATCACCGTGGTGCAGTATGTAAGCCTAGTCATGGGGCCAAATAAAGACAACACTGCAGCAACAGTCAACACCAATTTACAGCAGATTCAGTGAGAGCTGCTAAAAGCTGTGCAGAATATGACATCCGAACAAAAGAAATTTGGGCCAAGTAAGGAAGAGAATTTTCTTGTCCCGCATTATCAATATTACTCACACACATGCACTTTTCACCATCATTTCTGCTTTTCCTGCTCATCCCAGTTTCCTTGCCCACCAAGCGCTCTTTCTAGCCCAACAGATTCGAGTCTTCCTGCTTAGACACTCCACACATTTACACCTGCCTCATCTTTTTGTCTGCCTCTTTTGCTCCCATTCCAGTGACTCCGGTACCCGGTATCTGAACTGGGTTTGCCACTGAATCACAGCCTCCTCACTTCTGCAATGAAAGGGAAGAAGAAGCCCTGAGAGCAAAGGATGTCAGTGCTCCTACTCTCCTGTCCTACATCAGAAATTTCCTGTCAGTGCTTGAAAGCAACCCTGCAGATGTACTATTTAGGCTGGAAAGCAAGCACCAACACAGTGGGAAGAGCCAAAATGGCCAGATATGTGGGGGTGTTGTGACCCCCGCTGTGTGCCCTAGCCCCAGGAGCACTCCTTGTTCTTTCTTGGAGGGCTCTTTTCTCCCTCAGTGCTCAGGGTATTCGGTGCCAAGCTGGTAAATGGCTATTTATTTTGCTTTCTTCTAGCAGTTCAGCGTGTGGCTCTGTGACACATTTGCTGCCTATTATTCCAAGTCTGAATTTGAAGATAGCCTTTGTTAATTCCCTCCTGAGCTTTTCTGTGGAGTTCATCAACACAGTACTTGTGTGCCTCTTAAATGCAAATTCATTTACTGCCATAACACGACTGTGAGCATTTTTTTTTCATTTCCATTTCGCATGTGGAGTGCTGAAGCACAGTTAGATTAGGATCCAAGTATTCCTCTAATGTGGGGTGCCCGTTTCCCAGTATCGAGAGGGTCTCATTTTGCAGAGTGCTCAGCATTATGTGGCAGCTTGTGTGTTCAAAGCACATGTCCCTTTGATTTGTGTTGCAGGTGAGCGCTGAGTATCTCTGGAAATTAGACCCCAGAGTCTCTATGTTGGCAGGCTGAAAATAAGCAACGTTCAGTCTCACCATCTGTGTGAAGGTTGGTTTAAGCGACTTGCCAGGCCAATGCAGGGGCTCAGGGAGAGGAGGAGAGCAGTATCTGCCTCTCCAGGGCTGCACACAACAGGCTTAACCAAAACACCATTCTTGGTCTCCATCAGCCCTCCCCCTACCATCCCTATTTGCTGGCCAACCAAGTGTGCTTCCTAGCCCAGCTGCTTCCATTCCTTTATGCCTCCCTCATCTTTCTATCACCTGCCTTGTGGCTCCCATCCCAGTGACCCAAATTCCCCATATCCCAGCTGGGTTCAGTACTAAATCCTCATATCTCCAATTCTCCTGCCAATGGTGAAGAGAATACAGCCCCCAGAGCATGGACTGTCAGTCTTCCAAATCCTGTCTCCTTGTCTTGCTACAGCCTGGGCTAGTACAGGAAAGACTGTGATCACAAATAGAAGTTGTAATTACAAAACCCCTCTGCATTCTGTAGCCTAGGCAGGAGATGCACATTGTGGGTATTGAACCATCAGTCGGAGCTGAACAAGTTTATTTATGCTGGGAGGCCGAGCTAAAACATGAGGCAATCCTTGAGGTCATTAAATGCTAAAATTAAATATGCTCCTACAGAGCATGTGTGAATTGCCTTTTCAAAGGCTTGTAACTCAGCCAGATGTAGGTGGATTTTTCACAGGATGGCAAAAGACATAAGCACTGTAAAACCATTTGTTTTATTAAGTGTCATGTCTCTAACCTAAACTACTAAACTTTTGGCAAATTTATAGCCAGCTGAAGACATAATTTACAATGCAATATTTTAGGCAGCCTAAGCAGCACTGGTTCTGTCATTCCCACCTCTAGCTTGGGTTTGTGCACCCATGCACTGATAATTGAGTGCTGTAAACAGATGAAACCCATGCTGTCATTGCCCTCAGGGAGCAACTGGTTTCCTGCCTTGTCCCAGGGGACCCCAGCACCAAGCTACCCGTCGTTCCTATACTTGGGTCAGCCGTGGCTTTGCAACTCTGACCTCCTCTTCAGCTTCTCTTGCTCCTGGCTCCTGAGGATATTCTGCACCGTCTCCCCTGCAGCCTTCCTGGGAGCTGCTAACATGCCACATCCACTGGCTTCTTTCCATTTCTCTCTGGCGTATTAGCAGAACTCCAGTCAAAAGGTATAAAACCATTCAACAGCTAATAATCTATATTACTAGATAATGCATACATTACGTAACATGTATGTCCCCTGGACACCTACATTCATAATCTGTGTATGAGGGAAATATTTCTGCAGAAGCATTCAGAAATTCTCTGTTGTTCGAACTAAATAATTCATAACAAAAGAGTAAATATAAGCCTTGCACCATAGGTCTCATATATTACAATGAGCTATTTTAACTGAAAGCTTACAAGCAGTATTTCCCTTTTCCCCCAGCACATGTGGAAACGCACCCCAGCTACAAGCAGAGCAATGCAGATGCCATTCATGGGCAGTGAGAAGTTTTCACACATTTTCATACTGATTTTTATTTGCTGGTATTTTACCACTTCTGCAGTAAATTGGTGCTGACTGTGAACCAGCATAAAACATGACCCATAAAAGTAGAAACATATGGCAAAGGAACATTAAGGTCACACCAAGGATAACAACTAGAAAGGTCTGCCTTGCACAGCCCAGCTGGGAATATGGAGGAACCAGTCTGAATAAATAAAAACCTTGCATAATTCACCCCAGTGAATGGCCCCTTTTGGCTCTAAAGCTGTTCCAGTCAGCATTAGTGTGTATCAGTTGTGATACCCTTCCTTCTGGGAGCAGGATCCCATTTCTGAGAACCAACAATTAGTTTCAGCAGGCAAGTTCATTTGAAGATCAATCCTTTCGAAAACACACACATTGGGAGGCAATAATGGCAAACCCTAACCTGTACTTTAAAATCCTTTCATTCTAATCTAGGACATAAAATTCCACATGCTCTGACTCAACTACATGGGGCAATGCATTCCAACAGTTTTTTTCACATTTTCAAAATGCCTAAATACAGGGGCTTTTGATGAACCACTGGGCAAGACATTCCACCTTTAGGTGCTCCATTCCTTTAAGATGAGAGGAAATGGCCTTAGGCTGTGCCAGGGGAGGTTTAGACTGGATGTTAGGAAAAATTGTTTCACCATAAGGGTTGTCAAACATTGGAACAGGGTGTCCAGGAAAGTGGTTGTGCAAACATCCCCGGGGGTACTTAAAAGATGTATAGATGTAGAGCTTAGGGACATGGTTTATTGGTGGACTTGACAGTGATAGGTTAATGGTTGGACTCTATGATCTTAAAGGTCTTTTCCAACCTAAATGATTCTATGATTCTGTAAGTTTCTACTTCACAGCAGGAAAAGGTGATGGTGTCTCAATGCATAAGTTGTACATTTTCACAATTGGCATGCTTGGCTCTACTGTAAGTTTTACTCTAACTCTCTAATGAGCTTGACCCAGTGATAATAATTCTCTTGCAATCCATATTATCCTAAACATAATTTTAAAACCTAAATTTGGTTAAAGTTACCCTTATTTAAACTTTGATTAAATAGATTTTATTGAACAGCACAGGTTGTTTGGCCAGAACATACATATATGTAATTGTTAGGTAAAATCTCCTTTCTCTGCAGGGAGATTTTAAATTGCACTAGGTTTTCAGATCTGTTTGCACCAGCAGCAGGTTAAAAGCCAGCACTCTTTTGATACCTGGGATGGCAGAGAAGGAACATTCAGCTCCCAGGCTGTGCTTGGTGACTGCACAGGGAACAAGTGAAGGCAGAGAACAGTGTCCCTTGAACTGCAAGTTCAGACATAAAGTGACCCAGATGCAGCTGCAGAAAGGCAGATCTTCTAACGGAAAGCAAGTCACAGGGAGGCAATGTGCTACTGCAGGTTACTTGCTGCTGCTGGACCCAAGCGTAAGAGTAGGGTGATACTAGGGAAAAAGGAAACTCTTCAAAGAACTGAGCTCCTTCATATCTTCCCTAGTCACTGAATCCGTCTCTCCTATGCTCGCTCACTCAGGTTAGGTACCCAAACAGTTACAGGCATGCTTCTCCCACTGTGGCTGGCCTAAAGACTGTCCCCTATTGCACTGTGATACGTTAAGAGCAGTCTCTGACTCTTTTAACTGCTATGCTCAACCATCCACCATAGCTATTCATTACACTCCACACCCAGATAAAACATCCAGCTGTTCCCAAAAACAACAGCTCATCAACAAAAGCCAGCATGAGCGCTGCAGGCAAATGCTTTGCTTTTATGTTAGCTCCCTCTAGACTAAAGCAACCCAAGGCCCCTTTCTGACCATCAGGGCTCGCTGAAGGTTTGGCCACAGCTGAAAGGGAGGTGATTTTCTTCCCTGTGCTCTGAATTTTCACACCATTTAAATTGCTCTCGAATCCCACAGCTCATAAGTGACAGGCTTCCTGCATGGATGCAGACCGTTCAGAAGAGATGGCCCAAGACAGGGTGTCTGTTGCATTGCTGCTCCCAGGATTATCAGACGGATGTGGCCAAGCTCTTGGATTGAACCAACTTTACTATTACCATATTAATGCTGGTTTGCATGTTTATTACCTGGCCCTTTTCAAACTTCACTGAGCTGAATCTTGATAAACAGATACATTCTGAATGGATTTTTGTTATTGTTGCTTTTGTGTTTTTCTTTTTCCCCTGGCCATTAAGACTCATTATGTGGAGTCATCAGCTGGTTTGCTTTGTTTCCCATCTGTTCATACAGTACTTGGGTTCTGGGATATTTCCCAGGGTGTGTGATAATACTACAGATGGGAGTGCAATTTCCACTGTTTAGATTTTGCCCCAGTGGGGCTTCATGTGGCCACTGGTGGGAAAATGACAGTTGCAATGGTTTTGATTACAGATTTTCCATATTATAGAAAGTTGTCAAATCTCAAGATTTTGAGGATCATGTTGCTAACTGGAGTCAGTGCCAGTTTTTTTCTAAGAGGATTTTCAATCTGTTCCCCATCTACAATGCCTCCATTTATTGAAGTAAACAAGGACTCTTTTTTGAGAACAAATCTTGCACAATTTCAAGTCACAGATAATGTTCTGAGAAGATAATGTTCTGGTTCCATTGCTGTTAAGGGAAGCAGAAATTGGAGTCTAATGAGAATTTGAGGAGCAAAGTCTCCTGTGGTCTCCTGTGATCAGTGGTGGCCATCACATATCAGACCTTTCACTCGCGTATCAGTTAGGTTGTCAAATAACTGTTCTCTCTCCCCAGTTTTTATTCCTTCCTCTATTAGTAGAAAATGATTATATCCATTTCAGCCTTCTCTCTGTGAGACTGAACAAACTACTATGTTCTATAGTTCTAGCTGGAAAAATATGGTCTCCGCTCTTCTCACTCTCCTCACAACAGTCAGGTGAACCTGGTTCAGTTTATATGCATCTGCGCTGATGACAGGAGCCAAAGCACTGCAGTTAATACTGAAGCCAAAGTATGGGCATGTACTGGCTCCAGCTTGACTCCCTCCCACTGCTGCTGGGTATTACATGTTCTCCTGGTTTGCATTTGGAGACTTATTTTAACTTTCAGGTGATTACTTCAGTTTGGTCTCAGGCACACCTTTAAGATGCCCTCTTTCTTCCCTCTGCATTAATTTTCTAAAATAGATTAGGTGGCCACAAGAATATTTTGGTTACTTATTCTCAGAGTCCTTTTGCTGGCATTTTTCTTCTAGATCTATAATACTTATCTTGATTTCTCAACATCTCCACTACTAAAATGACTAGACACTGTATTTGTGCACACAGTGAGCTTGTCTCTGGGTGTAGGATGGCAGTACTGCATTTAACAGGGGCATTTCTCTGTGGTCACAGACTCTGAGGTATTCTAGCAACATTAAGCTCCAACATTAAGAAAGCTTTAATACAGCACTGGTCCAGAGGCAGTTCTAGCAAGGATGTGCTTGTATGGCTTTACAACAAGTGGCTGCAGAACCAGGAGGGGCAACCTGCAACCCTGCACCTTGTCACACAGCAGGATGGTGCCTCAAGTCGGGCAGGAGAACAACCACTGTCCCTCCAGCCTCTGAGGTAAATTCACCCTTCATAAGCACTACCCTCCTCTGCAGCTAATTACTGGGCAGGTAAACCTGCAGTGATATCTAGGAAGTCAGAGAGGGGAAGACCCACAATTGTTCAGCAAGGTTTTTCGTCCTTAAATTACAGAAACCCAAGAAGGCTCAGTCTTCACATATTTACTCCTTTCAGAGGAACATTAAGTGCTAAAGAAAAGGTCAGCCACCTTGTTTTCTTTTTTCTTTTTTTTTGTTAAACCCAACATTTCAGCACAGAAACACAAAATTACCACATCTACTCAAGCATGTCAAGATTTCTATGCTGTGAGTGGAGGAGGAGAGATTTTTAATGAAACTGCAAAATTGCTTGAATAAGGGAAAAAATGATATGGTGGTTGTGAGGGAATTATATTTGAGGTGAAGACTAATGCTAGGAGATCACCTATGCCTAGTGTAAAGCTTCCTGGAGTATCCAGGAATCTCAGCCATGGCCTGAGACTCTTGCTGTTGTGATGGATGAATCTAAAGAGGCACGGGCGAGGATATAGAAAGACAGGTAATGCTGTTAGAAATCTGACCTTTTAATGGGTCTTAGATATAAATCTAGTCTAATAAATCTAATAAAGCACACAATTATGCTTCTTAAGCGTAGGCTTTTACCTTGTTAGGCCAAACTGTAATTTCAGGGGAAGAAGAATCAAAGCAAATACTCATAGGAGAAAATCTGTTGAACCACTGAACTTTTCACCTCTAAGAGCTAGTAATGACCACAGGGTACAAGATCAGATGGTTCATTTAACTGCCGAGTAACGAAATTAGGCTAAAAGTTAGACCTAGTCTGCCCAGAGGCAACATGACAAATTAGATTCATCCACTTGCCTTATTTGTATTAATGCACTTTTGTACTAGTGAGCAGATTATAAAAGAAGGCATTTCCTCAAGGCGGGGTTTTCTGGCACTGAACTCATTTTCAAGCTGAGGTTCTCCCCTGAGGGCACAATAAGACCCTCCTTTCTTTGCAGATGAGGATCTGATCCTCAGCGAAGATTTACCTGTGAATACCTGTGTTAAGAACAGTTTGGAGCTTTAAAACCTGCATATTTCTTTCTATAAACCTACATAAATGGTACGCTTTTGATATATGTTTTAATAATAATGAAATATTTAGTTAGCATTTTCCTAAAATCATTCAGTGTGTTCCATTGCTAATATTTAAAGAAGAAAAAACAACAAACTCGTTTTAAAATGGACTCTCTAGGACTGGCTCTGTAAACTCATCCCGGCTCCCAGTCTTGGCTGGCAGTCAGTAGTGAGAACTGCTATGTAGATGGCTACTTCTCTTTGTGCCATGGCTGCAACCCTGCAAAGCATCATAGCACTTCAGTCTCATGGCCCTGTGTGTCCTGTGAGTGTTTCCAGCATGAGGCTTCACTCTGCAGCTCCAACAGCATGGCATCCCTCTGACCTGAGAGGGAGCTGTGAATCAAGAATGCATTTATTTTTCCTCTGAACATGAAAGACTTTTAAAATTAATTGCATGGCATTATGGCTTGTCTGTGTTGTCAGCTTTGATTTTGCTGTGACAAAATGATGGCCGCTCCCTGTCACAGAGAGTGGCGCTGTGTCTGTGAGCACTGCACTCGTCAAGGGGCAGCAGCGAGTGAAAGCATCGCTGCGCTCCGCATGGAAAGCAGTTTTGCAGAGTGGGGCACAGAGGGTGAGGTGAGTGCAGATGTTACACTCCCGCAGGGAAGGCAGCGGCCATCGCTCACTGCAGTTGGTGTTGGCTCTGCCGTACCACCCACAAGCCTGTGCCAGGTATCCAACCCTGCTCCCTCCATCCCTGCAAGCAATGCAAATTACTGGGGGTGATGATACTCCCAAGAAGTGTAATTTTAAGCATTCAGAGCTGAAGGCACAACCACTAGATCTAACCCCAGAGATCTTAGAAGAGCAGCTCTGATGCCTTAGCAGGGCTGGACTGCAAGCGGGAGCAGAAGTGGAGGGAGGACACTAACCCGTTTTCCCTTTAGAGGGCAGTGGTGTTCATGGCACAGAAGCCGCATGTCGGGGAGGTAACCCCCTTACCGTTAACGGGGGTCAGCAGCAGCAAGCGGGAGGGACCAGCACCGGAGTGGTGCTGCTGACCACACTACGCTGTACAGAAGAACACCTCACTCGGATATACTTTCTGTAGTGCTCTGTGCAGGGGCTCATTTTCATGCACAGTAATCAGAGGAATAATTATGGTTCCACAGAGAGGCTTACTTCCTCCCACCACACCACGAGTGCAGGCCAGGGTGAAGTGCTCCTTACCGCCAACATGTGCCAAATTACAGCCTCTTTCCGAGTCAGATGAGCCCTTCCTGCTAGACTTAGCCCAGACCCGTTCAGAAAGCCAATACAAGAGGTGGTTTCAAAGGCAGCACTGACCTTTTCATGGGTTTGGGCGAGGCCTCCCTCTCCAGGTTGGAGGACGCGTGCTTCACGTGCATGGCGTTGTAGGAGGTGTGGGTGTACTCATTTTCGTCGCTGTAGTCAGGACCGAGTAACGTTCGAGCCCATGTCCCCATGTCATAGGGAGGAAGAGTGCCCCCAAACTCAGACGGCAGGCATTCAGGGTGTATTAGCTGGTGAAGGCTGTTCAGGTTGTTACCATGAAGAAAGATCTTAGATAAAAGAAAATTCAAAGTCATCATCGATTCCTTGCTTCATTAAGTACAGTAACAACAGCACTAGTAACGTGTGGAGCATCATTAGTTGACACTGCATTTTCGGGTGGGAATACCTGAAGTGCTCGGGGGTGGTTTGGGTGGGAAGCAGGGAGGAGATTAACTTTGGGGTGTGCAGCTGAGGAATTAAGCTGGCACTATAAACACTTCTGAAAACCTGGATTTGCTTACTTTTGGCACATGACACTTTCACTTTCATAAGTACCGGATCAGGGAAAGTGGAAGTCAGAGATAATGACCATACTGCTACTCTAAGAAGATAGAGGCTTGTACCAAGAACAGTGAGAAGAAAAGGGAGATAGTGGAGCTTACTGAAAGAAGATGTGAAGAGTGGGCATTCAGTGTCTGACAGGGCAATCCAGCCCTGCTCCCCAGGACTGACGTTTCCCAGAGGTGTACCAGGCTGTGTTGACACTTTGCACTACTTCAGGAACATTTGTCTCTAATCCCTCTTTTATTTCAGGCTGGTACTACTCTTGTCCTGCCTTGTCACGCAGACCCCAGGGTGGGCTCTGGGGCCTCCTGAGGGATGACCCAGTGGTTGGTTGATAGACTGCAGAGCACAAATGGCTAAGATGACTGCATGGGTTTCAGTTCGGAAGATCTACATCCTCTGCAGCGTGAGCAAGCATCCTACAGGTGGTTTTTCACCATGTGCAAACACCCAACTTGCTGAAGGAATGAAATAGGAAATTTTACCCTCACAAAAAGAGCTGAGCTCAAGTTTGCCTCGCTGCAGGTGACCTCAGCCAGGCCTGATAATTCCTCCACATTGCCTATTCTCTCTATCCCTGAGCATGTCCCATTAAAATGTATCTACACTTTGTTAGTGATAACAGCTTTCTGGCTTCCTGGCTGAGTTACTGATTCAATCCAAACCATTGCAAACTCTAAATTTTAATGACAG
Source organism: Nestor notabilis (assembly GCF_000696875.1). Classification (NCBI taxonomy): domain Eukaryota; kingdom Metazoa; phylum Chordata; class Aves; order Psittaciformes; family Psittacidae; genus Nestor; species Nestor notabilis. The sequence continues at coordinate 128,707 of NW_009928866.1, forward strand.
CAGCAATTCTCTGAGGCCATATGAAAAATGCAGAGAGAAAAAGAAGGAAGAAAAGAAAACAGGCAGCTGCTAGGTTACTTTGGTGCTGCAGCTTCCTATCCCACTCCCCATCCCCATCCAATTACCCTTTTCCTTGTCTTGTCTTTGAGGAACGGCTTGATTAATGTGTACAGCGCATGGATGTACCAGGGCTGGTTGACAAAATGGACTCCTCCAAAACGGGCAGGAAAGCTGTCCTACAGAAAGAAAGAGAAGGAAGGCAGTTAACAGATGCAGTGCATTAGTCCAGCAGTCAGTAGGATGGGAGTCAGAGGGAGAAGCCTGCCTCTTTCCATCTGCAAACAAACACTGGGTTTACTGGGAGGGGAAATGGAAAAAGAAAGACGCCTGGAAATGTTTGTTGCGGTTTCCTCTGTTAGCAGATGCAGTCCTTTCTCCCCTTCACACACTAACACATCAATTGCTGACGATTTAAAGTAGACTTTCCAGCCACTTTGCCTGAACATCTTTTAACTCCATCAGAGCATCCGACTTGGCTGGGATGGGAAGTGAGAGGGGGTTGATGAGCCCCGCTCCCTTGAGGGGAAGCTTTCTAATTTCTCATTGTGCAGCATAAGGCAAGCCCCAGTTCCCACGCGCATTGCTGCACACAGCTCACCTTTTCACCCCTCGGCCTCCCTGCCTCCCCCTTGCTAAAATCATCATTACAATGGCTGACCTTTCGGGGTGAGCAAGCAGCATATTATGGGGAGGAGGATGGGTGGGAAATGCTGATAAGTGAAGGTGTGGGGAGAACACACCATGACAGCACCATGGAAACTGCCGGAGCCCAGCTCTTGCTGCCGGGCTGTGCACAAACACCCTTGGCATTAGCATGCAGGTAGCGTCCCGCCGGGGAGGTGCTAGCAATAGCGTCCTACTCTGCTCAGCCAGCCTGGCATGCTTTAATAAAAGAGGAGGTTGCTGGTGTGTCTTCAAAGGTTATTGTATATTGTGATGGGTATTTTGTACCTACACTCTCGTCTAACAAATGTCAGTCAGGGAAGAGCCCAGGATTTTTTCACATTGCATAAATGGGGGATGACTGCTGCTCCTGTGTGCAAATACACCTCCAGTGAGAGGAGAGGTGCCTGTCTCTCCCCCGTGAAGGGAGATTCTGATGAGGCTGTCCTCATCCTGCATGTGCTTCTAACCCCTATGGCTCAGCATGGAAAGACAGGGCATAATCAGGTCTCTTCCTTCAGGGCTTTGGCTTTGGGACTCAGGCAGGTTCATTCCCCCCACAATTAGCACAGAGTATCCTGAGGCTTTCTCTCACCTTCCTCTGGAGCATCGGAGATTGAACACAGCTGATGAGGATATGAAGTGGATTTGTGAGATGATATGGAAAATCCCCTTATACACTTGCTTGGTATAGATTCTGCTCTGATTCAAGGTCATTTTTTCCCCCAGATTTAGCACTATGTAGGTATCCCACCGCCTCCTACCACCCTGCGTAGTTTGGCAGGACTTACCGTGCTCTTTCTTTGGCACTGGTCATGGTTTGCCCTAGCAGTCACCTTAAACCACACTTGGGTAATGCTTGTGAGTGACCAAAGGCATTAAGTGATACCTTTCACTTTTGCTATACAGTAGTATAAGCCACTTACCCCTCAGACACATCAGGTGACCTGAAACCATTACAAATCTTAATATGGAATGCTCTATGCAAGACTAGCAGATGGTCAGGCCAGCACACAGGAGGCCAAGAAGTGGAACATAACAAATGATCCCAGTTTAAATCTCAATAAACAATGAACTGAGCTTTTTAAAGGTGGCATGTGCTCTGTTGAGGTGTTCACTCACAATAAAGATGACTGTATTTCCATTGCTGCTGCAATATTCATTAGAGTTTAGGGACACAACTCTGACTGACACAAAACTACTGCAGCACTGCAGGTTGCAGTGACTTCAGCTGGGCTGTGCTGAGAAACAGCTGAAGGGGTCTGAGACCGCCTAGAAAACAACATTGATCAACAGAAGTGTGAAGCCCAAAGTGATTTTCTACCCTGTGATAACCTAAAATTGAGGTTTAGAGCAGACTAGAGCCAAAAATGCCCTAGTCACGCAAAATTCACATATTCAGTTGTTTTCTTCTTACATGGGAATGAAAATTTGAAGATCTGAAAGAAAAAAAAAATTAAGAAATATTGGAATGTGCCATGTTCGCCTTTTTTTAATTTTTTAATTCTATATTTGTCAAGCTGGCTGCTATCCCACAAGCTCTATTGCTAAGAGAGAAGTTCTGGACTCCTTTTCATGGAATTATAGACTCATAGACTTATAGAATAGTTAGGGTTGGAAAGGACCTTAAGATCATCTAGTTCCAACCCCCTGCCATGAGCAGGGACACCTCACACTAAATCATGTCGCCCAAGGCTCTGTCCAACCTGGCCTTGAACCGTGCCAGGGCTGGAGCATTTACAACTTCCTTGGGCAACCCATTCCAGTGCCTCACCACCCTCACTGTGAAGAACTTCTTCCTTATATCTAACCTAAACTTCCCCTGTTTAAATTTAAAGCCATTACCCCTTGTCCTACCACTACAGTCCCTAATGAACAGTCCCTCCCCAGCATCCTTATAGGCCCCCTTCAGACACTGGAAGGCTGCTATGAGGTCTCCACGCAGCCTTCTCTTCTCCAGGCTGAACAGCCCCCACTTTCTCAGCCTGTCTTCATACGGGAGGTGCTCCAGCACTCTTATCATCCTCGTGGCCCTCCTCTGGACTTGCTCCAACAGCTCCATGTCCTTCTTATGTTGAGGACACCAGAACTGTACACAATACTCCAGGTGAGGTCTCACAAGAGAAGAGTTGAGGGGCAGGGTACACTCCTTTGACCTGCTGGTCACCTTGGGGCTGAGCTGCAATAGCTTTCCCAGGTTGTACCATAGCAGCATAGGTCAGTGAGGAAGACACTGACTGAGTCTGAAACAAAGGACAGTAAAGAAACAAGAGATGGGAAGCAGGGGAAAATCTTTAAGACACAGAGATTTATACCTGAAAAAGAAAAATTGTTCTGCCTTCTCACTAGAACGCACAGATGATACTAATCACAATCTTCAGTTAGAAATTTCAGTCAAACTTCATTTCCAAGGAAGAATGTGGGGATTTTCTTTAGAACATGTAGACCAGCCTTAATGGTAGCACATTACCCAGAAAGGTTCTGAATGCTGAGAATTACAGGAAGCAGCCAGAGGTTTAAACTGTCATACTGCCTCTGGAAAAGGTCAGCTAAGGAGAAGGATGTACTTTCCTATATAGAAAATTAATTTTATGTCCACCCAACATAGATTGTTTAGTCCATAAACTAGATTCCGTCTCGTACATCAGTAGATTAATTGTACATGAAAGTCCCTCATATAACCATTTTATTTAAAGGCAATTGCTTTTTTTTCATTCTGAAGGTACACCCAAAAATGCACAAATATCCTTGAAAAGGGAACAAGATGGCCAGGAAAAAAACAACCACCAAATAACAGGGGTTTTTTGTGTGTAACTTTCTGCTAATTTTTGTTCCCTGCCCTATTAGGCACAATAAGCTCAATTTGACATTCATCCCTCAGTCCACCTGCATCTGTAAGGCTGTCAATTAGAACAAGGACAAAGACAATTTTTTTCCTTTCTTTTTTTTTTTTTTAACCAAAGAAATTTGATCTGGGAATCATCCAGACACTGTTTGGAACTGCAACATACCAATTTTGCACAAGTCCCTAATTAGAGCAGAGCTGTCTTGGAAAGAAAAGCTCCCTTCTGGAGGTCTGCCTTGTGCAGTTCCAGGAAGATGTATGAGACATTTCCCACACCCCACTTAGTGTCTCTGCTGCTTTCCCTGGGGCAAGGTGAAAGTAGCTGAAATTGATTTTCTGCTGGAGAGCTTTTGCTTTTAGGAATTCTCTTTTGATTTTTCACGTCTTGTGATTCCTTGGGAAGGTGTATTTTATAATGAGGTACATTTTTTGGAGCCTACTGTGAAAAGGATGCTGGGATGGAGCCTTTTCTTAACCTGATTCCTTGTTAAAAATACCCAATCCTGAGAATATATTTACATTTTATTCCAATGGCATAAATAAAACATAGCACACAGGAATTGGTCTAATTATTTGTGGGCACTACTGTCATTTCCCCTGAAAGCCAGGCTGGCCATACTAGCATGGTAATGGTTTGACTTGATGATCTTAAAGGTCTTTCCCAATCTATTTCCAAGATAGAATTCTATGATTCTGTGTTGCTCAGAGATGAAATGGTAGTATGAAGAAGTACATCAAACCCAGTGCTAATCTAGCTAACTTGCTACTCAGCAATAACAGGGAAGAAATGGTGAAAGGGCTCCAGATACCTTCTTGGGCAGCTAGATCACGCCAGAATCAGATTGGGTCTTCTTCACTGGGACCTGAAGTGAACTAAACCAAGGAATATATCTAACCATGCTGCAGTGGCATCTTCCCAAAGCAGCATAGGCTAACATGGAGAGAGAAAATTGTCCAAACACAGGGTTTTAATTGTTCCTGTTGATTGAATGCAACTGGTGCCATAGATGGGACTATTCTGATTTGTCTTTTTTTGACTTTATATATTTGTTTCTTTACTGTTTTCAGTTATTCCCTTCCCATGCTCAAAGAAATGAAGACTTGAGTGCCACAGTGGAGCTGCCACAGGCACCCCTAAATCCAATACAGGCCTCAATATATCTTTTGTTTCAGATTGGAGAAATGCCTTCAAGATGTGGATGCAAGCAAAATGTTACAGAGGTCATTGTTTCCTTTCTCTGCTCAGACATCCTGTGCAGGGGAATTTCTGAACTGAAATGAGTCTGGGACTGAAGCCCCCCAGTACATAATGTCCTGTTAAATAGCTCAGGAGCAATAGCTGTGAGATGGATGAGAGACAATTTTTCATTATTTCTTCCTGTTCTTGCCTTCACGACACCTATTTCTTTTGGCCTAAGTATGCATCAGAAACCTTTTACTGTGCTGTTGTTCTGAACTGCCTGAAAGCTAAAAATCAAGATGATCTTCCAACATCTCCTCACACTGAGATGTGTGATAAAAACAAAGCTATCTATCTGTGGAATACCAAAATTAGGAATAAACCCAACCTGATGATCGTGGTCAGCCTTTCCAAACTGCATAAATTGACCTCATAGATCAACGACCTGAGATCAAAAACTAAATTATAGCATATTTCTAGGTTATGGGATGTCTGAATTTTGTGGCACAAACAGATTTAAAAATCCTTTCATAAGTCATACCTTTTGCAATCAAAAGAGCAAACAGATCTTGCCAACCAAATGCATTTTAATCTCGACCATACTTGCCAGTTTACTGCAAATCAGAACATAATTCTCTTTGAAAGAAAATAATTTCCCTTAGATTCAGTAAGATTTCATTAAGAAACAAAACTGTTTAAAATGAAAGGTCATTTAAACTGAGGATAAAAACAGCATCTTTGTGCCTGTGCACTTATATAATCAGTCCGTGTGGTGGATTAAAGCTCCCACAGACCGTATTAATAGTTCAGGAAGATTTTATTAATAGTTCAGTGGTAGTTTCTCCACAGAGAGTTTACGTGAGTGTGTGATTTTAATGGATTTGCACAATAAGTGAAGAGTGGCAGTGATTGAAAGTTGTTGTCCCCCGACTTTATAACTTTATCAGATATTGGATAGGTTGTGCCTATCAAAAACATATTCCTGAGAATGTGAAAGCCAAGTAATGCCCTTGACATGGACAGAGCAGGCTGTCATACAGTGTGTGCTGGGAGAGAAGGTAAAGTGTCTCCCCATCGCTACAGCTTCTGCTTCTAATTTTAATGCAGCTCCTAAGAGACGAATGCTTAGTTCTGGAAATCCCACAGGCAGGAGGAGGTGCAAGGCAGCAGCAGTCCTGGAGACCATGGGGACAGTGGGACTGGGATGCTCCCACACCTCTCCGAGTAGTCAGTGGGGCTGTGGGAGTCAGGGCTGCTCCTGCTCACCTACTGCGGTCCCTGCTCTGAGCACAGGCACGTTTCAAACCTCCGTTCAGATGAGTTGCTCATCTTTCTGTTCTCTTTCTGCTCCCCTGTGTTTTTGTAAAGACAAGTATGCAAAATTAATGTTCCTGGTGGCAATAATTGCAAACTCGTTTGCTTCTACCTTGGCATGCCCTCAGAATACACAGGGCTTGGAAATAACTGCAGAGTAGTGAAAACCATTAAAAAAAAGACACTAGTGCTAGCAATATGGCAGTCCTGACCTGCGCAAATATGACCTTAAAAATGATTTTTTGCAGTTGGGAAGAGCTCATTCATTTGGATAAGCGGTGACTGTAACTGCTCACACCAAAATGCTCTCTTTTCTTTGAAGCATACAGTAGCAAAGGATTGGAGCAAAATCATAGGAAAACATGAGTGCTTGGTTTATTTTTGCACCACATACCCACATATGTAGATGAGTACACTCTGAAGTACTGCTGTTAGGGAAGTGGAACTGTAAAATGAACACTGAGATGCATTCTCCTAGACATTTTTCATTATGTTTATCTCTCCTGCTACACTCCATAACTTTTAAAATTCAGTCATTTATGGTGGGTTTCTCCCAATCATTACTGCACATTAGTGAGGTCCTACAGAGCATCTGCTCACGGATGTTGGCAGATGGCACCGATAAATCAGGTTGTAGAACACAGATTTGCTCAGTAAACTTTGATTTGTCCTGATAGAATCATGCTGTCTTATCATCTGGTCTAACAAAGTAACTTGTAACCTTGGGGCAAAAGGGGGATTTCTTCACTGCCTTTTTTACAAGAAACCCTTTGCTGAACCAGCTCAGAATAATTTAGGAACAGAAAATTTCCCAGAAGTGATGACTCTGTTGGATACACACCATACCCTGCTGCTGCTGCTGCTTTTTTTGCTTGTCATGTGCCCCTGTTGATTTCAAAGTACTTCACACATTTCAGATACAGACTGAGGCTCCCTCCAAAACAAAAGATTAATAAATTATATTGATGAAGAAACAGCAGGTTCATTCAGGTTGAGGTGTTATGCAGAGAAGAGAGGAACTCAAGACATGATTAAAAAATAATAATACAAAGAGCACTGACACACTGATTTGGAAGTAAAGAAGTGTATGACTGGGGTTCCACAACTTGCTCTAGATTAGGTCAGATCAGGCAAGGCCAGATCAGGCTTCTGGTGGAACAGGAAGAGTGAAAGTCATGCTAAGAAAGGGAAGATTGTGTCACAGGAACAAGCGGCACTATGGGAATGGACATGAGTTAGCTGAAGGCTAATTTTCACAGTTAATTTAGGAACTTGCTGTGATCTTTGCAGCCAGCTCTAGCAAAGTGGGCTAAATTGTCTCTAGTGTCCTGATTTCTGGTGTAAACCATAGATCAGAAACACATTTATATCTAGCTTCCTTAAATGAGGGTAACTGCATGCAGAGTCGCTTCTATTCTTGTATCTTACTGAACATGAATGTTTGAAATTAGTTGTGGGGGAAGAGAAAGTAGCAGGAAGATCACCAAAGCTAAAAGTAGTGTAGCGCTTAATTAGAAACTGCAAAATGAGTTGGGCACAGTGCAAGCTTGGCTTGGAAGCTTGCTGGACAAATGCAGGTGCTGATGCCTGCAGTGTGTGACCACACAGGTCAGCTGTGGTGCTTCATTCTCTCTTGGCTGGCTGTGATCTACAAGCTTTGGCTGCTCACTCAAAATAATCATCAGAAGAAAGCCTCATAGAATCACAGAATCACAGAACAGTTCTGGTTGGAAAGGAACCCAAGGTCATCTAGTTTCAACCCCTCCATCATGGGCAGGGACACATCACACTAAACCATGTCACCCAAGGCTCTGTCCAACCTGGCCTTGAACACTGCCAGGGATGGAGCATTCACACCTTCCTTGGGCAACCCATTCCAGTGCCTCACCACCCTCACTGTAAAGAACTTCATCCTTATATCTAACCTGATCTTCCCCTTTTAAGTTTAAACCCATTACCACTTGTCCTGTCTCTACAGCCTCTGATGAAGAGTCCCTCTCCAGCATCCTTGAAAATGTCTCCATGCAAATGTCAGGATTCCAGAAGAAGTGACCTCTCTCCAATCCTTTCCCTGCTACCAGGAGTTAAAGCAGTGCTGTTTGTCTCTGCTTGAGCAATTGGTGTTTTGTGTGGTATGACTTGCTCTCGTTTTTGGGGGCATGATGAAGAAGCAGGGCTTTTTTGTAGTCAGATTTTAACATTGGACCTGATGAAACAAAATGGTCACCAGCTGAATGAGCATATCCAGAAATGAAAGTAAAAGTTAGCATTAAGACAGCATTAAGGGAAGACCACCCTGATTCTCTTGCACCTGAAAAAGAATCCACCCAGGCATGTTGGGGTTAAAAAGTTTGCCATGGAAAACTTGACCCTATTTTTAATATACACTTTTTGAAAAAGAATAACTTATAGGGGTTTCTTAAGGTATTTTTTCAAAGGTAAGCTCTAAATAAAATGAATTATTTTATTTTAATTTTAATTAATATTAAAATAGCAGCCAAAACCTACTATTTTATTTAGCTGACCTAACTTACCCCCCTCTCTCCCTGGCTATTTCTATTTCCACAGACAAGCCTTCACCCATCCTGAAGGGTAATAGATCTGTGTGACACTCTGGTGGAAAGCACAGGGACTGAAGGAGTTAGGTCAGAGAAGAAAACCACACTGGTGCAGATCCACTAGGATTGAAAAGGTTATTGAAAGGAGATAGTCAAGTGCATGCAAAAAACCAGTCCTGAAAAGGATGAAGTACAATGCCTTATTTCTTGTTTGATATGGCGAGTTTAAGCAAAAAACCCTCTACAAAGACTGCCTCTTTTGATCATGTATGTAAAACATTTATTGTATATTTTCTTCACATCACCACTCTACCTATGTATCTGCTCTCTGCCAAAATAGCCCTGCGTCTGAGTGAAGGGACAATAAGGGCCAGACTGCCATGGTGAGGACAAATGCCCACAGCATTAGTTAAAGTCAGCCAAAGAAAAGCAATTAAAAAAGGTCTTGTGGCACTTGTCTTTCTTCTCAGGAGACTTATTGACTTTGCAGAAAAGCTTTTCATCTTGCCTATGAAAGCACCAAGGTGTCACACAGAAATCATACAGTCTTATTACACTTGTGTTGTGATTGAATGCTGATGATGGAGAAAAAGAGATTTTGTTATTTATAGTGCTAGGCAACCTATCTGGTGCTGAACACAAGTCTGCTGTAGCTTGGCTTGAACAAAGCATAGAATCATCTTTAAGCTTTTTCATGTGCATTCACATGTAGAGCAGCATGTAAAGGAGATTATAAACTATTACTGTGATGAGGATCAGAAAAAAAAATGATGAAGCAATTTTTTTATTGGCATTTGTTGACTGACTGAAATAAGCTATTTGACAGGGATTATTCCTTTTTCAGTTAGCAAGAAGCTAAGAAAATCCTTTGTGTTGACTTCTCCATGCAGCTCCTTGAAGGTATCATAGGCTTTTCAAGCCCATTTTCTCAAGGCTATCTGCTAAGCAGAAGCAATGTTCCCATCTTATTTTACTTAGAATTACTTATTTTACTAAGAATTTAAGTTTTTACGCTGATCTGTTTGGGATTGAATCCTCACTTTAAAATGGAAGGACGCCCTTCACCTAGCTCTTGCACAACCTCTTTTTTGAACAATTTCTATGGTCTCTGTCATCCTCAACAAATGTGCTTTGATACATGTCCCCATGGTAAAGATACTTTTTCAGTTCTTTTTTCTCTTATGTGTATGTGAGGGCGGGTGAGGAAACCCTGTGACCTACTTTGTTTTAATGAGTCAAAATGTTAAATGACTGTGCAATGGTGGAAACCCAGGTCTGGGGGTTTCAATACGAGGCAACTCAGGCTGCATTAGATAAACACCTGACAGCAGCAGCACCTTTGCTTCATGGACAACCTCTTATTCTTCAAAACAGTAAAAGCCTAGGGAAAAAATATCTTTTATTATTTGCATGATTCAGTCTCTGTCCTTGTTCCAATCTCTGTGAGACTGCTTAACTTTCTTATCCTTCAATGCCGAAGGGAAACTCGTTTAATGTATTTGTGCCACACAGTCACAAGGCTGGTTTGGCAGGATCAGACCAAAGTATCAGGTCTGCAATAAAATACAATCTGTTTGTGTCTGCCCTTTTGTGATTTCTTTCTCTATTTTCTTCTTTTTTTAACAATGGAGGAGTGCCTTGGTAATGATAAACCTAACCATAACTGAATGTCTTTGAAATAAGCTTTGAGAACAAAAAATTTGAGTAATGCTAAAGATACACGCGGAAAGATGTAAGGATACATTGTAGAAAATATGTTTTTAGGAAAGCTGTTTTTACACTGACAGAAGCATTTTAAGTTTCATGACACTTCTGATGGTCCATTTGCAATTTGTTAAAACATTTGCAATTTGTTATAAAATTTGCAATTTGTTATAACTGTATAACTTCTGTTATACAGTTTGGCCCCAAAAGTTTTAACAGGGACTTAGACATATTTTTATGGGGACAGTGTTGGGGGTTGCATGGTGGGGGTGAGGAAGTGATTTGAGTGTTTCTCAATGGGCTTGGGAGGAAAAAATACTGGGTTTTGTGCTTCAAAATATTTCTATGATTACTCGAAGCTGGAGATTTAAAGCTCAGAGATGTTTAGATTAGATATAAGGAAAAAGTTCTTTACAGTGAAGGTGGTGAGGAACGGGTTGCCCAAGGAAGTTGTGAATGCTCCAACCCTGGCAGTGATCAAGGCCAGGTTGGACAGAGCCTTGGGCGACATGATTTAGTGTGTGGTGTCCCTGCTCATGGCAGGGGGGTTGGAACTAGATGATCTTAAGGTCCTTTCCAACCCAAACCATTCTATGATTCTATGATTCTGTGTTGGGGTATAGACCCAACCTTTCACATACCGTTTTCTTAGTGCACATGGTTTTACTGTCACAGTGAGAATTTGGAGCTCCATGTGTGCGTATGCCAGAACCCATTCAGGGAAGTTTAGAGGTTGAGATGCTTCATAAGATGCACTAGTCATACTGATACCCTCTTGCGTTAAAACCTATGATCAGCCAAAATCCTTAGAGATCACTAGCTATGTTTAGATTAGACGTAAGGAAGAAGTTCTTCACAGTGAGGGTGGTGAGGCACTGGAATGGGTTGCCCAAAGAAGTTGTGAATGCTCCATCCCTGGCAGTGTTCAAGGCCAGGTTGGACAGAGTCTTGGGCAACATGGTTTAGTGCGAGGTGTCCCTGCTCATGGCAGGGGGGTTGGAACTAGATGATCTTAAGGTCCTTTCCAACTCAAACCATTCTGTGATCCTATGATTCTGAGTTCTCCAATCAGGACAGCTGCAGCCCTGACCCACGGATGGGAGGCAGAGTTCTCCCTGCAGTAGTTGCTCCTAGATATATGGTAAAGTCAGGGCTCCCTGAAGCTGTACTTTGATTCTGGGGTTTCTCCTTTTCTAAGTGCATGACTTTGCCATTTTAATGTTCTTTTTGTGCTGTGTTCACCACCTAAAACAGTATTGGGTGACAGCCAGTGTTGCTTATCACATAATCACTCAGAATCAGGGCTTTCATCAGTCTGACAGCATTAAATGCTGCGTAAACTTTGTACTCATTGCTGCACAAAATACATGCTTATACTCTGCATCAGCTCTTTCATTTCCATGACACAACTTCCCTTCAGTTCATACTTTTTATTCCTCACTACCTTGCTTTACTGCAAAGTTAAATCTGAATTCAGAACAACGCTAAAAGGTAGTGGTAGGAAAATTATTTCTGCTGTCTGTGTAGGTGCAAGGAAAGCAGGGAACTAATCAGTGAAGCTTCCCAGCCTTTTCATTATCATCAGCCAAGCATGGATATCTGACTACAAAGATAATTCTAGGGCAATGTTTCAGTCCTTTGACCTCTTCTGTGTTATCACCTGGTCCCACTACAGTCCCTGAACAAGAGGAGTCTGAGGGTTACCAGTTAAGTTTACTGCCCAACCAGCGCTTACACTGCCTATTCAGAAAGGTTATTAATTGCGTTTTCAGGCAACACAGCATCAGTCTGCAAGCTAATGATTCCTACATTCTCCTGCTCTACTCTTAAAAATTTGTTCTGATTGTTTTCTTCTAAGGCAAGAGCAGAAATAATAAAGATTTCACTGAACTTGCTAAAACTACAGCTAGCAGGAAGGTGTGACCCTCTATCTCACCCACCTGAGGTTAAAAAGCCATACAAATGTTCCTCTTCCTCTTTCTTCTTGTACTGGATTAAAGTCATGCTTTAAGTACTGCTACACAGTCTTAAATGAATTAAGCTTTTTCAGCCCAGAGGCTTGGAGTGTGTGGTATCATATCCCTGGAGGTCATTAAACTTGCTGGGTAGATACAAGGCAGTCAGCCTGTACCTTCTCCTTTGAAGGCTTCCGAACGAGAACTGTTTCCACCCAAAGGCATACAGCAGCATATCCTCCTCATTAAAATCCAAGCAGTTTATTGCTGCTCCCTGCTTGAGTACCAGGGCATTTGCAAATCAGTGGGTGTCGTTAACCTTGATTTTAGCAAGGCTTTAGGCACATTGGTTCATGTTGTTCAGCTAGTGAATTGGAGAGATTCTGCTTGGAGAGGTGGTGTACAGTGTGGGTGAAAAATCGATCAGGATGCCAGAATTCAAGTGTTGAGGTAAGAGGTACAAAGCCTGCCTCATGGTCATTTACTAAAGTTTTATCTCTAGGGTTGATACTGAAGCCAGTACAGGTTAATGTCTTTATAAATAACCTGGGCGATGGTAAGGATTAACTAACCCTCAGAAGCTTTGCTGATGATACCAGGCTGTGGAGTACAGATGATATGCTGGAGGTTAAGGCAGAGAGTCCCTCTTTAGAGGGGCAGATCCTAACTGGCTGGAAAGATGAGTTGCTGGGAAACCCCATCTGTGGAAATGTTCATATCTCAGCTGGAGTAGACCTTAAGTGACCTAATCTAAACTCAAACCTAGATCTAACTTCAAAGTTTGCCCTGCTTTAAATCTTGAATGGGATCAGATGACTTTCAGAGATAGCCTTCCAACCTTAATTATCCCTGGATTCTATGGCATTTTCTGTGTGTGTATATGTGTGCATCTGAACTTGTCAGACTGTTCCTGCCCTGTGATTTACTTAGTCATGTTCCACACTCAACACTGACTGATCTCTGGTTACTTCAGGGCTTCAAGTTGCAGTTTTCATTTGAAGCTGAAGCTTTTATCATTTTTAAAATATGCCCCAGAATTTATTACAGACTAATGGACAGGGAGGTAAGGCTTATTTATGATATGTTTTGCCACAAAACCCATATTATGAGCATAAATTACAGCAATAAACAAAAAAAATAAAATCTGTTCAGACCAGAAAAAATCTGTATCACTAACTCCGTGCATTGAACTGTTGTTCCAAGAATGAAGGATTTCCTTGATATCAGGAATGTGCCGGGTGACCAGAAGTCATCAGAAAAGCTGCATTGCCTATTAACTGCTACAGTATTATACACATCCCCCAATAATACACAATCCCACTTATGTCCATCAACTTAATTAAAGCCTTTCTGTTATTGAAATCTATAAGTAGCACAGAAAGCTATCAGAGCTTAGGAAACAGTGTTCATTTATTCTGTCTGCCGGTGGACAGTAAAGCTAGGTTATTTCTGGTAGGAAATAAACAATTTCTGCTGGAAATCCAGGAATTTGGAAAACATTTGGAGATTGCAACCAAAGATGACATTTATCTGCACGCATTAGTGGCAAGTTAATAGTGCTGCTAAACATTTTGCAGATGCTTGACCTGGGAGTTTTTTTCTCCTTTTCTTTTGGCACTGACACAATTTTGTCATGTATATGCAGTAGCGTGCATGTACGTTACATCTTTTCACAAAAATTCAAGACAACAGCCACTGGCAACACACTTATAATACAGACTTTGCACTAATATCTTGCTTCCCCACTTCTGTGAAGGGTTTGTCTGGGAAAGTCAGTTCACTGCTTATTGGTACCATCGTCTGCAAAATTTTAAGACCAAACTTTTAAAAAAATTCATTTTTTTTCTCCATAATTTTCTACTCCAGGATTTATATTGTTTCAATATTGAGGTTAAAACAAATTTTAGGCAAACTGTGTTGCTATTTGAACTGACTGAGTTGTGAAAGGGTTCAGGTTATGAAAGCCTGCTCAGTGTGAAATCCATGACTGAACACAATGAATTCTTCACTCAAGGTGATTATTGAAAAACTAATTTTCCCAAGAACAAACAACACAAAAATATCCTAAACAGAAAAATCAAGATGTTAGATGCCTTGTCAGCACTAAAATTCTTTCAAACTAGAGAACATAATTGGAGTAATTTGCCTAGTACTTCAGTATGTATCCATAAGCCAGACATGTCACTGGAAAGGTAGCTTAATTTCTAACAAACAGAGGAGTTCTGAAGCACCTTGATTGTTAAAAATATTTTCCCATTAACTTAGGCAGAGGAGGCTAATTATCAAAGATAATCACAGCAATTTGAGCACCGCTTTCAAGGTAAAGTGAAGAATGTCAGATGTATGTTTTCAAACCGACATTACAAACTAGAATGGCAAAAATAAAAGTATGTTTGTGATTGAAAGTAAAAATATTTTTTCAGTTTTTGAAATCAAATTCAGTTTGTGATAAGATCACAATTAGATTCTGAGAATAATAATTCAAGGAAGTGTCTACTGAAATACCCAAAATCAACTTACAGCAGAGCAATGTTGTAAATTGTTAAAGAAATTAAGACCTTGACAGATATTTGAGGAGGTTAGATGTTGGTCTGATGCTGTGGGCATGGAAATAAACCCACAGTGTTTCTTTGATTGAGTCAGGAAAGAGTAACATTGTCAGTGTGGAAGTCTACATAGCCCAAGACTCTGAGAAACCCAGAGTGGACAAACAACTCACGCAAGATAATACCTGTCATTTGTAAAAGGATGATACTACATAGGTTTTTACAAGCATCAGCAGAGATCTGTAAAGGAAGGAAGCAGGCTTCTTCATAGCAGTCACAGAAAACAGCACATAGAATCTGATTGGACTGTCCATCCGAAGGCCCATGGGGTACAGACTGATTTTCCATGATTTTTAGGTGCACCAGGGACAGCAATATCAACAGACAAGTCACTGATAATAAGAGTCAATGAAACTCTCATCTTACAGAGGTAAAATCTATTCCATTATAGAATGATGCCAGAAAGTGTGAAGGAAAGCGATAACGAAAAATATGGAAGGATTAAAATTTACAACAGTACCAGAAGGAAAAAATATGCATATAATTGAGATAAAAAGATGTCAACTTCTGGATTTCAGAGAGTCAATTCATTCAGTGGACAGACGATTGTTGACAGCAACCCAAAAGGATACTAAGGATACTTTTAGGAAATAGAGGAACCTTCAACAGAGTATGGAATAGAGATGAAAGGGTCAAGGTGGTACATGACTCATCTACCCAGGAAAGTTCCTCTTGCCATAAATTAGGCTACAATAAGTGGAGGTTTTGCTTTAGGGAATAAAATATAACTAAGAGGAACAAGTGAGAGTAGTGCTTTTACGGATCAGTTAAAAATCAAGCAAAAACATTGAAATATTTCATTTGCATATGAATGACCTAAAAATTGGCATCTATTGCAATGTCTGTAATGAGAAACTGAAAGGGCAGTAGCACTCTGGGAGGTGACCTTTATGAAGCTGGGACATCCATTTGTACCTGATCATTATCTCCTTAGGAAACCATTTTCTCAGAATGCCATTGGGTTGTGCTTGGAGCCAGAAAATTTGTGCTTGGAAATCCAGCACATTTGACAGTGTAGATAGTACTAAGTTATGCATAAGTTATGCTGTTATGCATAAGTTATGTTAGATATGGGGGGAAAGTGTAAAAAATCCTGTCTGGAAGCTTCAAGCAACTCAGAAAGCACAACAAATTCTGACAGAAGCTAAATAAATTTGGATGTAAAGTGTACAGAATATTCCAGAGAACGTCATGGGAAAGCCTCCCTCAGCAGACCCCCCAGATGGGGGAGATACAGGGAAATCTGCACCTAATCAAGCTGCCTGCATCAGCAACTGGAAAGGGATACTGAGAAGATGCATGCAGGAGGGGTAGGTCTGTATTTAACATTGTGGCACCAGTGATGCATTGGAGGTCACGTGAACTCTGAAGACAAGATGCCTGTGCTTGTCAGCCAGCTGTCAGAGTCACTTTGGCCTCAGAAGTGTTTTAAGACAGATAAAACAAAGCAGCAAGTCCAGTATGGTTTGTGAAATGATGTTAGGAGTAATGAAGTTGGGAAGCAGTCATGGCAATGTGCAGTGGACTCATCCCAGATGCAAGCAACACTGCTGCACCAGATGGGCACAAGCAAAGGTGGAGTGGGCTTTCTCAGCTGAAGCAGCTGAGCCCCAGACATGCAACAGCAGGAACTGAGGGACCTGGCCATGGCAGAAATGGCAGCATGGATGTTACAGCTCCAGGATCCAAGGCTCCATGTCACAGTACGGCGCACCTCAGGAGTTAATCGAGCACTGATATCTGATGGTCTTTGAGATTCTGAATTGCATAAAAATCAGTGATGGTGTGCCTAGAAATAGCAGTTGCGGGAAAATAAAGAACTTGCAGGAGGACTTTTATATAGCCACTTGGTAATAAATGATTATTGATCCCTTCCCCTCTTCCATCAGTCTAGCTCTGACCAGTTTATTACCCACACTGTTGCTGTGCTCGCAACTTGGAATGGAAACGTGAAACACCACTTTCTTTGCAGATCCTTTAAAAGTGGCAGAAGCAGGCTCTTTTCCCTTGCAGGGTATAGGATAAGGTCTCCCACACTGTTTACAGAGACCAGATTGATAGGAAGCAGCAGTAAGGAAGAGAAGACAAGAAGGAGGAAGAAAAAGGTAGGAAATGTGTTCTCCCCAGTGGTATTCTCACAACTGGACAATTTTTCTGGCTTCAGATGCCCTGGTTATAATAGGAAACCATCTGCTTTTTGAGAGAGCACACTTCAGGGGAAGATAGCTGGCTTAGTCATCCAGTCAAATCACAGCTCTGCAGGGTTTCTCTTATTTTAGTAAACAGGGTTTCATTTTTAATCCCATTTCTCCATTCTTTAAAAACATTTTGATGAAATTTGTATAGTTTAACTTGTCCATTCTTATTTAAAAAAAACAAAAAACAAAAAAAAACCCCATGCAAGACAAATAATCAAGCATCCTACAAAAGTTTAAAGCTACCAGCAATTGCAGTAACAATAAAGCACAACTGCAATTACAGTATTCTGTAATCAGATACAATATGGGAGAGTTTAAAGTACTCATATGGTCTTTGCTATAAGAGTATCAGCCATGTTTAATACCAGTGACAGGGATACACATAACCCTGGTGCTTACACCAGGACTCAGCTCCCCTTGGGAGGTACCCCTCTGCAGACCACATCCCAAGTTATGGACCCATGTGGGCTAAGTTCAGAGAGCCAGCTGGACACGTCCTGTGCTCATGGATATGTACATGTGCATGTTACAATCCTACAGTTTCTCTCTGACCTTCCCTCTGGCCTTTACTGGCCTCTCATCTCTGAGCTGTCAGTGTGATGTGGATGAGCTGGAGGCAGAGGTGCAGGTTAGTGGGACACTGATGTTTCGTTGCTCTGCTTTCTGCTGCCTTACTCCTCCAAGAAAATCCCTGTCTAGTAGATACAAAATACTTGTTTCTGTTATGCTGCAAGGCTTGTCAGAAATTTCAGATTCAGACTGCAAACCCTGACCTGATGCTAACATTCTTGAAGTAACTTTTTTGTGCCTTTTTTTCCCCCCAGTTGTTGTCATTCCTTCACTCTTCCCATCACCCATAGTCCTCTCCTGCCCCAGCCAAGTTTGTTGAAGCAAAATCCTGGACAACATATTTCAGTGTGTGGTTTGTCTTTCATTTTGATTGACTTCTCATGTATTTTTAGAGCCATAGGTCAAAAGCTTCATTGCTCCCTGCTGCTTATAAAGTATTCTAAATAAATAGTACATACCACAGAAATATCTGGTCATCCTAGCAAAACATGAACATAGCAGTGTCAGTTGGAAGCTGAAGAAAACAGCAGCTGCCTGCACACAGCAGTTCTGAGTAATTCTAAAGACATAGAGTCAAAATGAAGAGCCTTGCCTCTGCTGAGACACATGAAAATTTGCTGTGAACTGAAACTCTGCACATGAGAATAGGGGTGTAGTTTTGAAAAAGCAAGAGAGGTTATTGTTCCATCACTGCTAATAATGTCCTTGAAGCTGCTGGTTACCACCCTTCTGGGAACTGGGCCTTGTGAGAGTCCCTATAGTATTCATTACAAATAAAACTTTCCAGGATGCCTTAAGTAAACCTGAGATATTTGCTTTGAGAATTCAAAGAGTATTTCTGGTCCACAGCTGCAAAAAAAACCAAGACGAGAGGTGGATACTACTATTTGCCCATTTCTGATACTCCTCCAAGTGTACACTCATGAGGTTTGAATTTCTTAAACTAATCCCCACAGAACTGTAGTGAGTTAACAACAGGTACACTGCCATTTTTCACCTCCCCCAAATAAGACATGGTAACACGTAAAGTCTTATTAATACATATCCATTCAATCATATGTTTAGTCTCTAAGTCATTTAGAAAATACCTTTTCATGTGGTTTTTTAGAAGCCAGATAACTGAAGACAAGGTTAAAATCTAGCACTTGTGCATTCTACGCACAGAAAGTATGGACAATGCTTTCTCTATTTAGAAGAGGCTCTGAATATAACTCTTGTGAGTGCCTGAAGCAGTGAAATTTGCTGTGTACTGTATTTTCTGTCTAATGAGTCTTGGTTTTATGACAGATTTTAATGTCAGTAGAAACTGTAGCTCCAAAGTACAGTCCCAGCTCCAATGGCCTCAGATTACAGAACTGTCTGTCACGATAAAGGTCTGAATGACTGGCCTCAAGGGTCTGATTCCACTGAGGAGAATTAGGAACTTTTCCATCTAATTCTAATTTTCTACACTAAGTTTTGTTTCAGACTTGTGTAACACTTATTTTGTAATACATAATACAACTCAGGTATGTTTTCTGTGGAACTGGTAGTATAACAAGCAGGAAGATTTCAGCCATGCACTTTTGCTGTGCCATGCAGCAACGTGTGCCTTGAATCCAGATTTGCTGACTTATGCAGCAAGCAAGTATATGGGTTTGCAGTGGTGGAGAGACAGCAGATATTGCTTTGTGTTTTAAGCATATTGCATTGCCTGTGTCTGCAAAAGTTTCACATCCACACAACCCCTAAAGAACCTGATGCTTCTTTTCCTACTCTGTGGTATCAGACTTTGAGGCAACAACTGCAATATCACAGCAGTGTATTTTAAAAGCTACCTTCACTGTCATGGCTTTGAGATGATGAAATTATCTGACATTTAAATGGAAGAAATACTGACCGCTGATCGTGTGTTATCTTGAAGGACTGCATTTATAAGTAGAAGCCCACAAAGGGGAGTTGGCAGTTCACCTTAATGGGAGGCCACCAGGGAGAATAGTCATCAGATAACATGAAAGGGCATCAAACATGCCTGACAGGTGAGTCTCACAGTGGCTTGACAGCTTGGACATTTGCATGAGAATCTGCTCACCCTTTGCTTTACTTTCCATTGAATAAAACTGTTCATTGAAAACTGCCTTGCCATCTTAGCAATCTCAAGCCCTCTCCGTTGCACTCAGCGGTCTCATGTGAGGTCTCATGTGAGGCCATGTTTTGGAAGACACCTCAGGGTATCTTCCTCTCTAAGGTTGCCTACCAGTTACTTCTCCCCTCACACTTCCTACTTTACTCTTCAAAGAAGAAAGATATTCTTCAAAGGACATACTGCTCTGACAACACTTGAAGATGGGCCTCCACGTCTGACCAATGACCCAGGTGCCCTCAGGTTTGGTACATGAACGTTACCTGGCATTTTTGTTACTAGGGAAAGCAGGAAATGGGAGAGCAGGAAGTTCCCCAAATCCTTTAACTGGACCTGAACATCACTTCCTTCTCTTCCATCCCTTTACCTCACTTGCTTTTGTTAATAACCGGCTGTTGACACCAGTGTGGTCTCTGATTGCCCTTTCTTTGCGTCTCAGTTATTAACAATAGGACAAATATCCAGGAACTTAACGCTTCCTTGCTCAAATTCTGTTTTTGAAAAATCCTTTCATAAAAGCATAGGAAGATCCTTACTGAGCCAGATCCAGCTAGCCTAATATTCTGTCTCTGGCAGTGGTCACAGACGGACAGCCAGGAAGGACGAGAAAAACAGGATGAAATCTGGTATGTTCCCAGAGCACTCTATCTCCAGTTAACAGCTTCCTGAATTTGCTCTTTTCCTGAAAGATTTTTCTGTCTCCAAAGCCATCTCTTTTCTAGTGAAAACTCAATCATGATTCTCTAATTTACAGGTAAAAAAACCCCAAAGAATGAACTAAAGTGACGGGAACTTTGCAGACTGTTGCTACCTTAGGAGTCTAACTTGCTTGTCTAGGAGGAAATTGCAAAGTTTAGCTTTCTCCTATCAAAACATTCCTTACTAAACCAGGAGGGACCCTGCCAGATGCAAAGCTGTCCCTGAAAGTTAGGGTTTGTTATAAAAAGAGGACACCATCATGATTTTTCTTTCTGTGGTTTTGCCTTTCCAGTATGTTTTAGTAATACCACAGTCAATAAATAGCTCATTGCTTGCTTCAGTGACAGACTCTTTGGGGACTCTCTGTGTCTTGTAGGAGAATTTTCCGTTGGAAAAAACAGCTGAAAGCATTTCTGTGGGAGGGGTCAAGCCATGAATCAGGGTACCAAATATTGTAGTAAAATGTCCTCTCAGCTGCTTCCTCTCCATGTCTCAGATCAGGTACCTTCCTGTGTATAACTCCATGTGTGCTCCAGAACATTTCAGGGCTAGGAAAGTTTTACATGCACTCCTCAGATACTAGGGAATCCAGTGAGAGCTCTGCTCTCCCACACAGTGCTTAAATAACAAAGCTTAAAAACTTGTAAAATGAACAAACAAACAAAAGCAGGCTCTTTTTGATCATGTTGGTTACATTGCTTTATGCAATAGATAACTTTGCAACTCATTCTTGGAGCTGAGAGCTGCTGAGCATACTTTGCAGTGTGATGAGGACCTCAGGACCCATATGTTATCAGATCTCCTTGGACTACCTGAGAACCTGACCTGGCTCAGCATTCTTGTGTTAAACACTTCCAAGTACAAGTTCATGACTTTCCAAAACACTTGCTTGTTTTTCATTAGGTTGACATTTCCTTTTTAGCTTCACCTGTATGCCTGAGGCATGAGGTGAAAAAGGGTTGAATAAAAGGTGATGATTGATAATAAGAAAACAATTTGCAAGGAAGGTGAGAACAACAGCACTTTATCCAGAAGAATTTGCTATTCTGTGACATTCTGCAGCAGTAATTCTGGATCTCCTGATACTGCCAAGTGTTTAGTAGTTGCTGCTGTAGAATAAAAGGGATAAAAAGGGTATTAAAGCTATCTCAGTTCACCAAAATATGTCATATTTAAGAATCCCTTACAATTTGTTATACTTAGCTGTCTAAAGTGCTAGAGTGAAATAGTGACTCTGAAGATGTCACAAGGACTAAAGCATCTTCTAGCAGGTATAATACAGCCCTCATTCCTGTGCTCTTTATTTTTCTAGCTGTCTATTTCTGGTAATGCAATAAAGCCGATGTTCTAAAACTTCCTCAGCATCAAACTAATAAATGCTGTGCATTTACAGCTACTCAACATACGTTCTGTGCAGTACCAAAACAGGTGGAGATAGAAACAAGCAGTTGTTAAAAAAAATCTGTTAATGTAAAACAGAATGTCTCATCCATAAAGCCCTCTGGTTTTAGGAAAAAAACAAGAACCCACAAAATCCATGAAGTCTGATTCAGCCTGTTAGTGGAAGCAACTCACTGCAGCTATCCAGAATGTTGAAAGGTTGCAGCACTTGTAAAAGTCCCTGACAAAAAAAATGGATAAAAGCAGGCAAGAGGTACAGTCTCCTCTGCTTGCATACAGTATATGGACCTATGCACAGCCTTCCCCTAGAATCAAGATGTGAATATCCTCACCATAGGCCAATCACCTACCTAGGGGTTTCTCTCTGTTGCCTGGCCTGCAGGGAGCACTTAAATACTCCTCTTCTTCGGCTCTGGGAACACCATCTGTTCTGCGAAGTAAACAAGCTCCAGACTGGAAAACCACAGGAAGCCCTTTTTAAACACTTAACCATTCTTACATGACCATTTAATTGTTTAGGTAGGTAAACAAGAAATTATTTTGCTGACAACAGGACCAAATTGAAACCCTACATCCCCCAGTGATGGATGTCCACTCTTCCATACAGTGATATTTAGTTTTTAACACTGAAAGATGAGACAATTTGGTATCAATTTGTTTCAGGTAGTAACAGCTGGACCACAACAGAAAAAGTATTTCTGTTGGAGGACGATTTCTGCCAATAGCAAGTATACGTTGTCTGAGTCAGAACTTGCTCAAGAAAGCTGCACAGCTACACTGACATGGTGACATGTTTAAAGTATTGTATATACTCCCATGTCAAGTGGGCTTCTTCGCTCAAGTGCTTGTCACCAGAGTAGTCACCCAATTTTCAGGCTGGCACTGGCAAGTGAGGGTGACACAGCATCTTGTCTGCCTCAATTATAGATACAAGGCCCATGAGGCCAAAATTTGTTAAGAAAGCAATTTATTCACTGAAGAAATGAATGATTGAAATTACTTGTATTAATTTAATGAAGCATCTTGCCAAAAAAGGATGCAGAAAAAAAATCAAGTATATTCACAAACTGAAATATTTCCAGCTTTTTTTTGGAACTCTGATTTTGTTTTGATATGTAGCTTCAGTGTGATATGAAAAGGAAGAAATAAACATTTGAAAATTACACTAAGCCTTTTTGAATAAATTGGATGTTTTCTGTTTTGTTTTGACCCACAGTGATTGCTGTTCCACCTTTAATACTGGGACAAAGACTTAGAAAATCAATTTCTGTCTCCAGTCATTAAGTGGGTAATGAGGCATTCAGTGTGGTTCTGGGCACATTCAATAAGTAACTTATTCAATGGCATTAACATTTTCAGTCTGGGAACTCATGAACAACCAATAACACTCATCATTGTGCAGTGCAGGTGAAATGTCTTCAGTGTTTCAAAAATCAGTGTCATAATTCAAGATAATATTCAACTTTTATAGAGCACCTAAAATATTTCTTTATGGCAAAATCTTATGAAAACTGTCTGGACAAGGTGGTCTGATGGTTTACACGTTTTTCTGGCCAGTGGAACTTTTGTTGGATAGTATGGAACTGTTCATTAAAGTAACGGGGAAAAAGCAGGTATACTAGGAGGGAGTGTGTGCATCATCCTGTCAACTGTGTGATTTTCCTGCATTATGAAGATGTCTTCCATACTAAAACGTTGCAGGCATCCTATTGTCACTTTGAGAATGAATTTTAATTAGATGCAGTATAGAATAATATTAATAATTAAACTCATGGTCATATATTTTACATGAAAAAGGTGTTATGCACTGCATAAAGTTGTAATTTGTTTTCCAGATCACCTTTTCCACAATAGCACAGAAGGAATTAGACTGGAAGTGTGATTTGCCTAGTCTGGTATTCTGTGATAAGGTCTCTCAGTTACTGATTTTAAGTAATGGTACCAAAAGTATGGCTATTATTCACACCTGTATGGCTGATACATATTTGCAATCCATCCAGAAACCAGAAACCCTTAGCAGAGTTAAGGCATATGACTTGAACTCATGTCAAAGGATGAGTGCTGTTCTGGACGTTTAACACAGAAGAGCCATGGGCTGTGAATTGTTGGTGCTAAGCAGACATGCATAACTGAACACCTCTGAAACTGGAAAGCAATCCTATTCCTCCTTTTGTTTTCAGTGTTGTAAAATAAAGTGTTAAACAAGAGCTGGCCCATATGAAGTGACTGTGAATAGAAATTGAATAGAAACCACTTCTCTCGCTGGAAAACTAATCTGGAAACCTATGAAGATGCAGCCTGGGAGTGACTGAGAAGGCAGATCCTGGGTCAGGTGTCAGTGGTTGACCCAAATCTTTTGGCTGAGGGTTGAAATAAACAACTTTTCCAAATTATTTTCTGCCCCCTCACATGACGAGGCTAAAGGCCCTCAAGCCCATTTGTAAATCGCCACTGCAAACTGTATTTGTTATGAAGTGGAGCCAGATCCTCTTACTTAAAGAAAAGATACAAAACTCTCTTTGTACCGTACACCCAGGCAGAGAGAGACCATAATACAATGTGGGAAGACTGTAAGGCTGGGGAAGACAACACTCAAATGTTGCATTTATTGTAAGAAATTAGCTCCTACTGAAGAATCCATTATCACGTGGGTTCCAAATTACCAGAATAAAAATGTGTATCATGTGCCATGTAACCTCTATAGAGACCCTAGAAGAGTATAAGACCCATCCTTGTATTTGTCTAACGGCTGGAAATGTGGGTTTCATGCGACCAAATGCCACATCCTCTTTGCATGCAGAAAGGTAATAAAGGCCGGTTCGGTATGCTCATAAGACAGGGACATATCGAGTCATACAAGGGGAGAGGGAGACGTCAGGACCTAGGGAACTGGGAAGCCAGATAAGAAATTGTGAGAAGATTTTTATCCCTGTTTCCCTCATTTATCTGAGAGGACTGTAGCACAGATTGGTCTGAAGTTGGAGTTGCTCCTGCCTGAATAGTTCCACTTTTGTTTTAATATACAGTAGTCCTGTGTGTAGAAGAAGCACAGAGTAGCTGTGTTATGTGGACAAACTAACTGTGAAATAAACTGATGTTTTTAAATTGGTCTAAGTTCCTAACTTGTTATTTTAGAGTTTCTTGGTTGAATCGACTAGAACAATCACATAATCCCATTGGCAAATAACCTTGATGGAAAATGAAAGCAAACTCGTTCTTAAAAATCTTAAAAGTTCTCTGTTGATTTCAGAATCAGCAGCCCAGACACGTGCAGATATTGGATGAAATTTTGCTTTTGTTATCATTAATAAGACTTTAAATTAATCGAGCTGGTTATTATAACTTGAAAACTGTACCATCCCTATTGAGTTCTGATATAATGAACACATATCTAAACATCTTCACTTTCCTTCTAGTCATGGCTGTTTTGTTTTAAAAAGTATTTTGCCTTGGAGACTTAATACATTCCTAATATTTTTCCAGTCTGTATTTTACTTAAGACACAAAGATCTAAAAATCCCGAGAAAAAGGTAACAGAGGTACTGGTTAAATTAATTATTTGTGTTTGAGTATTTTATAATTTGCCATTCTCAAAGACAGCTCAAAAAAGAAGGCTTTCCTCAGACCTCACTAGGAAAAGCATGACACATGCACAGGACAGTATCATACACTTTATATTTAGCGAAATAATTTAACTTGTTAAAGGAAAGAAAATGAATCAACATGACAAGTCTAAGGATACCAAAGTCATGCCCACACCTCACCACAGAGTGCATGCTTTGACTATGCATGATCTAATAAGTCCACTTGATGTAGAGTGGATGTGCCACATCACACCTGATGCAGTATTACTTTCTTCACATATCTCTCTTAGCTCCCTACTAGTTCTTAAATTGATTATCTCAGGCATCTTCTGCCCCTTCTCTTGCAATACAGATAAGCTATACCATGCACCTCCTCTGAATCAGTCTCCAATTTTAAAATGCTTGTTTGTTCCTCCAGCATTTAAAGTTCCTTTAACTGTGTCCTGCACAGGCATGGGAGGACCTCTGGATGGGAAAAGTGCTGATTGCTTTCACTCTACATCATTATTTTCTGAATTAGTAGGCTTAGTTTGTTCTGTGTCAGTTCAGTCACCTTTATGCTAGAATAATGGAGATTTTAATTACATGTTTTTAAACCTCTCACTCTGATGTAGCCATGTATTGGAAGGCTCATCATCAATTCAGCAGTCAATTGAGGAAACCTTGGATAATGAGAGTTTATTAACAGAGGTTAATGAGCCTCAGGCAAAAATGAGGAATTTTGTCCAACTGAAGAGGAGGACTGAACACAAAAGAGGCTACAGGAGCAGA
The DNA here is from genome assembly GCF_000696875.1 of Nestor notabilis. NCBI lineage: Eukaryota > Metazoa > Chordata > Aves > Psittaciformes > Psittacidae > Nestor > Nestor notabilis. The sequence continues at coordinate 154,937 of NW_009928866.1, forward strand.
ACTCAACCCTCTCGAGATCTGCCCAGGAAATGACAAAGCATTTGGTAGAAATACCAGTGACTGGTGCTAAAAGCAGAACATTGGTGTTCTCAGGAGTTACATTTTTTTAATCATGTCCTCCATATCTCTGAGGAGAGGTAGATATCCCAGCAAGTGCACCAGCAAATGGGGGAAATGGCTGAGAGGCAGTGAGCATGGTGAGTGTCTTTTAAGAAGTCCCCTAAAAACTTCCCTCAGGGTCTCCCTGATGGGTTTCCTTCTGTTGTCCACCCTGGAACTGATAACACCTCTGTTCCCAGTAAGATGCTCCCAGTCCTTCTCAGACTTCACTCTCTGTCCAGTTTCTGGTGCTGAACATAAGCAACAAGCTACGCACCTGCCCTGGAAGACAGCCCTCAGGTAAAACACTGGCCCCATCACATAAATTCACAGGTACATGCTCCTATAGGATGACTCAATAGGGACAGGGAAAAGGGAATCTGAAACAACTATTTCCAGCCATACAGGTCTCCTTTCACTTTGGTCTCTCATGCACATCTCCACCCCTGCTATTCTACCCTGCCCTGATAAGACATCAATAGATAAGGAGGTGAGAAGCAAAACATTGCACAGAAAGGGCATTTATTTGACTAGGGTGATGCATTCTTAATTCATAAGAAGTTTGGCTACAGAATTGCTTTGGGTTTGGGATTTTTTTTTTTGCTGCTTTTTGAATAGCTCTAAATGTAGCTAAAATAGCAATGATATTATTTCAGATGTATTTGCTTATTTGCAAGTTGCTGTGTCATTCACAGCTGGAAAGAAAGACATGTATTAGCAAACAAAGGAAAAAATGCATGAACTCCAGAGCTGTGAAATACTCCTCTTGTAATAAATGCATTACTCAAGGAAATTATGAGTATCTGCAGTTCAAAAACACGGTAGCAGTAGTTTTCTGGACTCCCACTTTTGTGTCCAATCCATTGTGATCACAAACTCTAAGAAGAGCAAATACTTCAAAATGACTCACTAGGCTGAAATTCTTGGTTCTTAAGTCAGCAAAAGATTTGCCCTTGTTGTCAGTTCTGGGAATTCATGCAAGTAGTACATTCACTCGTCAGATGTTGCTGTTGGCAAAATTCAGATGGATGCAAAATCTTTAAGCTAGTGGAAATAAGACAAAATGGCCCAGGAGAAAATGGCCCTTGATTTTTGGAAATAAAAAGTAGGAAATTTATATTTCATATTTCTGTATCTATCAGAAAATTAAGCTCATGAATTAAAGTATCTTGCCTCCTTCCCTACAGGGTATCTTTTCAAAGAAGGAAAAGACGGCTGCCTAAAATATCAAGTGTAATGGAGTACCTGTAACTTTTAAAATGAAAACAACTGGGAAATGACTGAGTGAATTGTATACGGCCTGAAGAAAATCAGGTGCATATTATTCTTAGTTTCAATATATATATAAAATCTTAAAGCTGTGATTTAATTAAAATAATGTCAGCTGTGCCAAAAATGTATCTGAGACAGATTTGGGTAAGTATTGTAAAGTCTATTGCAAAATTTCCACTGTGCTGCTTCTTAGAAGGCAAAACCTTACAGTTCTTATTAAAGAAAACAAAATATGCATACCTAGAAATAATCTACGGGTTTTGTCCCAAAATTAGAAGCTTACTCAACTGGGAAAAAAAGGAGCACCAGTGCTGGAAGACACCTCCATTAAGCCACCATCACCTTACGCATGTGCATATATATGTACACATGCCTATATATATAAAATACCTAAACACGAATACCTAAACAATATCTCCTGCTGTCAGGAAGGTTACTGCTATAGTGTCATTTCATGAGCCATGTGGAAAGGTTTAGAAATGCATGGGAGATTAACACTAAATTCGCAGTAGGGCTTCTGCAGCAGGACCATGACTGCAAAACGGATCTCGAGTTTTACCCCTCACATTATTTATTTAGCAAGGTAAAAAATGCGATCTCTCTCCAGTGTTGTAAGGCATGTCAAAACTTCACAAGCTTATGTGGAGACCGTTTTCTCTGCAGTCTGGGGTATGTGTGCAGCTTATAAAATCATGTTCTAGCAGTGAGTACTGCTGGGAGGAAGGGAAGGAGAGAGGGAGGAAGGGAAGAGGGACTTCAGAGATCTGAGTTGGAGGATGTGAGGAGCAAAATAAATCACAGAATCATAGAATGGTTAGGGTTGGAAAGAACCTTAAGATCATAGTGGACCTTAGTTCCAACCGCCCTGCCATGGGCAGGGATGCCTCACACAAGACCATGTCGCCTAAGGCTCTATCCAATACACTACTTGTTTGTAATGCAAGGAGTATTAACTAGTTTAGACTAAAATAGCCACTTGTAGCTTCAAATCTTTTGATGAACTTAAAGAAATGTAGTAGCACCAGAGTACTGACAACTGCATTTGTAAAATCCAAAGGTAGATAAAGACCTAAGGGTATTGATTAAACAGTGAACCAGTATACTGTTTTTATATTTTATAGCTGCGGCTACGGTAAACATAGATCAGATCAAAGTTTTAACCTGTACATTACCACCACCTGGAGAAGGCTCCAGACAAGGAGGTGTGGAAAACTAACAACTTACATATTGAGAAGCATATATAGCCAATTATTGTGGGGTTTGAGGTTTCAAAGGGGAATCCTTTCAATCTCTGTAAGCAAAAGGGAAAATATAAAGACATATGAGTTCCTTAGTGTCTACATTAAGCATCTCATGAAGTTGTGGGCTTTTTAACGGTAAGAGGCATGCACACAATTATCCTTAGAACTTACTCTGGAGCTGACACTGCCTTCAACTCCAATTAGCTAACTCAAAGTCATAGCCCTGACATTTCTTGAAAAGAACTGTCATGTATGAATACACACAAACTGTACTAAAAATGATGATTCAGTAAAATACAATCTTCTGAGCTTTTGGTACTAGAAAGAGACTCCCAGGAGTGACCAAGGCCAGCTGGTGCTAAGCACTCTTACCACAACAAGCTTTGGGGAGTGAGAAAACCTGACTTTTCATATGGATGCTACCTACTTAAAATACTACTGGTATTTTCCTTTAGATGTAGCGATAAGATACATCTGGCTTCACATGTTAATTGGGAGAGTGAGAAAGGAAGGCTAACACCTCTTGCTTTATAAAACTAGTTTTCATATTTTGGCCTATCAACAAGGCATAGATATAGGCCTCGTACAGTTTTATGAATTATTAAAGCTGACTAAATGGTTGATTGAACTTGCAGACTTCTTGCAGGCCCTAGTGCTATGGGAAAAGGCAGGTTCCTTTGCTGAAGGATATAGGGTGGTGTTATAGACCTCTGTGTGTACTCCCCATCCCAAAACAGGATCACCACAAGAATGCCTAAGTGATGCCCCATAGCTATCTCTTCACAACCTCTAAAGCTTTCTCCATCCTTTTTGGTCTAACAGCCTTGAAGACCTCTTGTCCCTTCTCCAACTGAGCCACAGCCCGCAGCTCTTGTCACTCCAAAAATCTCATTCATGGTTATTTCTAATCCCATGTATCTGTCTCAGATCAGAGCTTCCCAAAACTTCACAGTGCATAACAGACCACCCATCCTCTGCCCCCAAAGCCATCCAGAGCCACCCAGCTCCAAATCTCACCAGTTTTTCCAACTGATGGTGGCCCAAACCTCCTTCTGCCCAAACCCCCCATTTTGCTCACTCTTCTGTCCCAGGCTCTCCACTGCCACCCTTCCTTGCTCCATGGTCAGGACCCCCAAAATCTAATCTCCCAGCAGGGATGGCTGCTCACACCTACATCTCTGGACCCATCACATTTGCTTGAAGCGTCTGCCAACATCTGCACCCACTGCAATAAACTGCCATGGCTGGCTGAGCCCACCACCCTTCACCACAGCACCTCCTCCCACATCGTCTTCCCCTTCCCCAGGGGAAAGACCCAGCTCCTGCATCTCACAGGGATTTCTAAAACCTAGATACAGGCTGCAGTTCCCAGCAATGTATTTTAAAAGGATGCAAAGAATAAAAAAATAAGATCTATTTCAGGAAAACCAGATATATTTAGACTCTTTATTTCTTTGCTTTTACTCTGTGATTAGATCTGGAATTTCCCTTGTAATAGGATTTGGAAAATAAAACCAGAGAAAAAGCATATGTAATTTTTTTCCTCTCATTTAAAATTTATTTTCCCTTACCTCTCTTTGGCAAAGAGATTAACCCCAGACATTTTTACCTTTCTTTCCCTCTCTTTAGCCCTGTATTTGAAATGAAGGTGGGGGAGGTGAAAGGGGACTAAGATCCAAAGAATTAGGGGTTACTTGATCTTCTTTGTAAATAATTGCAGTGCCATTGACTGAGCACCCTGAAGCCCAGCTGCCTGCTGACAGACAGCTGCATCAGCAAAAATTCCTCTTCTTTGCAGGAGTCTTTAAAATCATCGTGAGTTGAATAAAAGGCAGAGTACAAAATAAACTTGCTTCCAATCCTTGATGACACACAGTCACTTTCCACCAAATTCAAACATTTTCTTTTCCAATTTCACCAGGGATGTTGCCTCCATTGTGCTTATCCATTCTTCTTTTCTCATAGAGGGAGCAGTATTAGCTGCTTCATTCTCACTGAACCACTCTTTTTCCCATTGAGATTTCTCATTGCAATCAAAATGTAGGAGTTTATTTACTTAATCACTTTATTAAAACTGTTTTCACCCTTGAAAAAAACACTTCATTCTCCTCCATTTAATAGTGCACTAATTCCTACAAGGCTCTGTGAAGATACAGCTATGGATCAGCACTCTGTATTCATCAATTTTTTGTGATTAAGTAGCTGGGTAAGGAGGCACAAGGATAACCTGGCTAACAAAACCCTACTAGGTTCCTTATTTAAACCTTTTCCTATTCAAAACCTCTTTGTTCCAGTACAGGAATGTGTGTGCTTCCTTGTAAATCGTACATGAGACTCACTTGGAGTATTGTGTACAGTTCTGGTATCCTCACCATAAAAAGGACATGGAGCTGTTGGAGCAAGTCCAGAGGAGGGCCATGAGGATGATAAGGGGGCTGGAGCACCTCCCGTATGAAGACAGGCTGAGAAAGTTGGGGCTGTTCAGCCTGGAGAAGAGAAGGCTGCGTGGGGACCCCCCCGCAGCC
>NW_009928866.1:160101-170615 GCF_000696875.1 Nestor notabilis
TTCATTAGGGACTGTAGTGGTAGGACAAGGGGTAATGGCTTTAAACTTAAACAGGGGAAGTTTAGGTTGGATATGAGGAAGAAGTTCTTCACAGTGAGGGTGGTGAGGCACTGGAATAGGTTGCCCAAGGAAGTTGTGAATACTCCATCCCTGGCAATGTTCAAGGCCAGGTTGGACAGTCTTGGGCGACATGGTTTAGTGCAAGGTGTCCGTGCAGGGGGGTTGGAACTAGATGATCTTAAGGTCCTTTCCAACCCTAACTATTCTATGATTCTACTCTATGATTTGAAGAGGATGAATATGATTTCTCAAATATCATCCTTTCACTCCGAGCAAAAAAAAGACCCCACATTGTTATTGTGAAAAAGCAAGTAATTAGAGTCTCTGTACATCTTGTACACCACAAAGAATTCTTTTGACTGCATCCAAAGGAGGAGGGAAGTGGTCTTTCCTAATGAATCATTTCAACTGAAAATAAGCAGCATTTCCGTCGAAAATGTTTAGATGTGGACTTGGTGAGGAGGGAAGTGTTGGAGTTGTTCACAAAACCTTGCTTAGTGCAATAGATGCTATGTGTCGTTTGGCTCAGAGAGGTTGTACCTTTTCATCCATCTCTCCTCCTCCATCCATCCAAACCATCCCACTGCCATCACAATGATATTCAACACAGCTGTCTTTTCTGTAAGGGCAGCAGCAGCAGCCACGCCACAAATGAGCCTTGCAAGGATGTGAGAGCATCCTGTTCTGTGGAGACACAGAAGCAGCACTGGCAATCAATAACACCGTGTTTTCCAAAGATTCCCTTAAAGCCCAAGCTGCTGTTCCTGTGATATTGCTTTAAAGCTGAGCTTTCATTAAAATGAAAAGAAAATGGTTCTAGCTGTCATGGCAGCAGCAAAAATCCTGAAGACATTAACTGAATGCACCTCAGAGACTCAAAACCTAGACTGCAAATGCAAAGGAAGAGTCTTAAATTTTCAGTTTGTACTTACATCTCTATAAAAAAAAATCATGACACTAAGGAGATAAAAGAGAGGAGGAGTGTGGGGGTTTTGGATGTTTTCAGAGGAAGGCTGTAGCATTTCTATGGAGCAACTACACTGATTGACAGTCTCTTGCCCACCTGGAGGAGAGGACCTACTGTGAGGTTTCCCTGCACTACTCAAAGAGAACCAGGTAGACCACAGTGTCAGCAGCAGAATTTTGGATAACACTCTGACGCCTTTGAATCCTGTGGTATGTGCAAAACTCCTGCAAAGAAGCTGAAAAGCACTGGGGAAGACTGCATGGGTCTGTGCCAGAGCACAGCTGGGGAATTCAGGGGTCTTTTACTCTTCCTGTGCTTCGGGTGCTCCATGGGACACTGGAATCATAATACCACAGTCCAGCTTTCATCTCATCATCACAGTCACTGCTTCATCTTGCCCCAGGATGGCATGGGGGGCTGTTTCCTTGAGAGGGTAAAAGAAGAGGCTCTGTGGTCCTCTGCTCCTCCCATCAGCAGTGCTCACTTCAGCATTACGAGAAGAAAAATAGACTTTCAGCTCAACAGCTCCTGTTCTCACCCACCTTGGTCAGTCCACCAGGAGGGCAACAGTTAGGAGCAGGTGATGGATCAGTGGGAACAGCTGAATGTTCTGTGCTTCTGATCTGCCAAGCTCTGCTGCGGTCATGCTTAGATAAGCACAGGGAGAAATACAATCAGCTTTCCACTAAATTTCAGAATTTACTACCTCTTTACTAGCATCTTTTTTGCTTGAATATGTTTATTTTTATCCTTCAGGCAAATATTTCTGCCTCCTGTGAACTTTTTATGTAAATCAATGGAGGCATTTGGCAAGCCATATCAGAACTGCAGCTTTACATATCACTGAAGCAGAAAATAAATGGAAATAGTTACTGATGCCTCTAAGTACAGATTTGTTTCAGAATGAAACCTGTAGCTTAGGGAGTGAGGGAGAAGGGGGTGGGCAGTATCTATCTAATAATTTTCTGTTGTCTTACATGACATTGGCTCAGACATTTTTATTTCATTCTGGGATGTGTTTTTTTTCTCTTTTGGGGGTGATCAGGGAGAGATGGTGGTTGGTTTTTGCTCATTTTAACCATATTGAACAAAATCAGATCTTTACTTACTTAGTAAACAAAGAAGACTGTATTTGTAAATTCCTCTCTCATGCTAGAAATTTAAAGTTAAATGGTGTTTGAAGGAAAAAGGTATATACTGTTGTGCCAGTAACAACACTTAACAGAGCCACTGACTGAGCAAACTGTAGTTTCTATATTCATAGAGATCAATACTAATCTGTTTTCGTGAATTTCAGTATAAACCAGTAATGCACATCCTGACGCCACTGAGTTGCACTGACAAGAGGAGAACCGAGTCTCACAGTGCCAAGGACTGCTCCTGAGCCATGACTGCAGCTCATTATTCTAACTGTACTGGTTGTATGCCAGTGGAAAAATTAGGACCATTTTTGCTTAGTGTCTTTGGACTCTTGGAAGCAAATGTTTTGTTACTGTTACCAGGACTAGACAGTAGTTGAAGGAATCACTGAGGACAGGTGCAAAATTTGATGTTTTTGGAGCAGAAGGCAGCCATACAGCCAGGCCAAAGACCCATTCTAGCCCTGTATCCTTTCTCCATCAACCCTACACAGCCGCTGAGGAATTGAAGGAACAGGTAAGTGTGTCTTCATTCAACATGGTCTCAGCCTTCAGTTATTCTCAGATTTTAGAGTCAGTCATGATTCCTGTCCTCTTGCTGGATTTCTCTCACAATAACCTGTCCGGTGCCTCTTGAAGCCATGTGGCATCCACATATGCTTCGAGACAGGGACTTGAAGGTGTACAGTGCACTACATGAACTGTTGCCTCCTTTCATTTGTTCCAAACCTCATTCCTAGTAGCTTCATTCGTTACCTCCTCATCCTTGTACTAGTGACAAGTAATGGGTGTCACTAATGACAGTGTCAAAGAATCAGCCTTGTGCTCCTTTACTTTTTTACAGCAATAGTTCCCAGACTTCAGTAATTACTGCCCCACTATTAACATCAATCCAACAGAGAAGGGGTTTGCCATGCATTCTCATTCAAAGCTTTGCTTCTGCTGGATCTAGCTTCTAAACGCACTGTCAACAACTGGACTTCTTGGAAATGTCACATCCCACTTGGAATTGCTGTGGTTTCCCAAGCCCAAATTTGTTTATTGCTCCTCTGCCTGCAACCCCAGGATATAAAAGTATACAGAGAGTTTTATTTTAAAGGCCAACTCTAGTTTTATTTAATTTGTCCCCATTTTTATTTTAGTTTTTGCTGCAGGGTGAACTTCACTTCTATTGTGTTCCTATAGCATCTAAGCATGTGCTGATAGTACACCAGCCCTGGAAAAGTGTCTAGTATGAAAACATTACTATCCCTTCTACCCCTCCACATATTACAACTCTTATAAAGCTTTTAAAGATAGTAAAAGTATTAAATACCATCTGAGTTTTGCTTACTGTAGATAGAAACATCTCCAAAGAGACAGTATCTTGAAGTTCAGGCAGAAATTATCTGAGAAAGGGCAGAACACAAAGAACATGGAAGATGTGGCAACAAAAGAAACAGCGAAATGGCATGTTTTCTGATATATTTAGCAAAGCAAACTACTATAAATATCCTTCCAGTACTACCTCCTGAATGGACATTTTTCAATGTGTAATGTGGTGCTGAGATCATTTACATAATTCTGATACTGGGGGGAAAAAAGAAATAAAGAAATAAGAGAGAAAAGAAAAGAGAGATGACACTGTTCTGCTTCATAAAACCTCCCGCCGTGGCAGTGTAACAATTCTTCAACTTTTAAAGCTCTGCTGTGCATTAGCAACTGGAGAAGTGCAAGGGAAACATCAGCTCATGACTGAAAGGGCAGAAAAGCAGATCAAAAGAAAAAGATAAATTAATTTAAAGTTGGTGGTTTGCTGCCTGTAGCATGTACAAACAGTATTTTGAAATGTTTAAAGGATCTGCTTCACACGACACAACAGTTGAGTAGCAAAGAAAATCGGAAGGGTTCACCTTTGTCACATCTTCCGAGGCTGTTCCATACAGAGGTGGCAGGTTTCTCGAAAGGATGCAGTACAGACAAAAATCAACAAATATTTCATCTTTAGTGATATGTTCCTGCCAATACTTATTTCACATCTTCTTTTAGTATGCCAACCAGCCCAGATTCAAAGAGGTTTTTGCCTTCAAAGCACAGCCTCCAGGGTCTAGGGAGTGATGGCATGAAGTTTCTCTCTGGGCTTGGATGCAACCTCCCAAATACACACAGAACAAGGGAGACATTGATTTTCGCTTGTGGTTACACAGACACGTTAATAGTACTCGTGACATACTTGGGGTTTACCTACACCGAAATCCTTGATCAATTGCCTGCGTTCATGCCGGTGGCATGAACACGGATACTTACTGACTGGTGCAGGGAAATTTGAGGAGACTCAGTATCTGACATAACTGCTGCTGAGGGAAAACTGCAGCCTGACAACTAACTTATGGATGTACACTGAAGTCAGGTATTTATTTTGAGCTATGTGCAAGTCCAGCAAAACATTCTGCTGTTAAAAGCAGATTTCTGAAAATCATGTTCTGATATTATTACAGAATTTGCACTGTAATTTAATTGCAATTAAATTACAATTTAATTAATTGTAACTAATTTAATTGTAATTTCAAATCTAAGGAAAATCAGCAAAGAGGACTAATTTGCAAAATCTTCTGTAATCATGCAAGGTTATTCTTTTCATTTTTTTTTTTTTAATTTCAGCCTATATCTGGAATCCTACAGATGTACTTTCGGCGTTAGCTTCAAAGAAAAGGAATGCACTACTACAAAGATTTGTGAGGTTTTTGTTTGAGGTTCTTTTTCCCTATCTACACACACAAAGCTGGGCAATCCTTAGAGGTAGATACCAAATAAATCTATTCAAGCTAATAGCAACATTCAATTATTTTGTTATTTTTTTTTGCCAATAATATATTTGGAAAAAAAACCAAAATCAACCAAAAGAAACCCTCAAACAAACAAAAAACCCAAACAACATTCAAAATTGTGTAAGCAGTAAAAATAAAATATTTCAAACATTTGAGTTAATTTTATCACAGTTGGCAGGAATTTGTTAGTAAGGTTATCTCTACATTTTCAGGCAATACTGTTCAGGCATAACTGATCTCCAGAATAGAGACAAATCTAAGCCATTTTCGTTATCTCTTAAGACAATTCAAATGGAATTTATTTCTTTCTTTACTCAGCAAACTGGATGAGAGGTCTAGCCCTTTAAATGCTGTTGTTCCAGTTTTAGAAGAGAGAGGCTATAAAATGGGGGTGCTTCATTAAAATACCAGAGCTGGCACCTCTCAGAGGCACAGGAAAAGAATATTCACTGAGTAAGTAACACATTATAAATTATAATTGAGATTCAATTCTCCCAGGGAGAAAAGAAGGTAACTTGTCATTTGAAGTGTTGTGAGTTTCTGAGAGTGGACCAGGAGTTTAGAGTGTATAATGATATCATTAAGAAATGCCCTTGCAAAGCAAGCAAAATTATACTGTGCTGTTTCTTGAAAACCACAGGAACTCTTTATTGTTCTGTCAGCAGCAGTTCAAAGAGCTATGTGACCCCATTAACATTCACTCAGGCATGTATAACAAATTGAAGAAGGGAAGTTTCTTGAATAGTTAATGATATTTTGTGTGTTTGAATACCTAATGGTGTAAACCGTGTGAGCTCAGCACCACAAAATGCACACCTTGCACACCTGGTTTACCTCACAGCTTTATGAATCTTTTAATACTTAGAGGAGAAAGCAATATCAAACATAGAGAAAGATCAGGGAGGTTGGGAAGTGGAAAAACCTAGATAATGGCCAGCTGATTTGATGGCTGTGATTGAAGAAATCTAGTATTTGCAGTAGTTCTGCTACGAGCAGCAATTGTTATTAGATGACCAGAACTCCATTTGAACCCACATATCCATGGCAGAGACTGGGTAGGAGTATGTGGGGTGATACATTGTTAAGTGTGAGCCAGAATCTTGCAGAGAAACCAAGTTTCCATTCCAAGAAGAGGCAGCTCTTCTGGTCAAACTATTTATTTGTTTTTGTGTGAACAGTAGTCGGCTTCTTACTGAAAATGTTGACTCTGCAACTAAACTTTCATTAGTTTACATTCTGGTGCAGCATCTGACCGGGACTGCAGCTTGCCTGTTTTCTGCTTTCTTAGTCCTTTCTAAATCTGTTTGTTCAAGTGGCTCTTTCACATATGATGCCAAATGACTACAAACAGTCTCCATGCTGCAGTGACCATTGACTCAGCTTAGGCACAGTGCCCAACAACAGAAACTGAGGTTTGCCTGATTGGATTTGAATGCAAATGTTCTCTTTTTGATGAAAAATATTTGGATTTTGTCTGAAAAAATGGAGGATAATTTTTGGGCATAGCTATAAAGCCTTTTTTTTGGTTTTGTTTCCCCAGATAATATAGTTATTGTCTCCAGTGTTAGCAGAAACCCACTTACATAGATTAGTTAAGTCAGAATCTTTATCTGTACCAATTCATTATTTTCAGTTAGAGTACCGATTCAGGAATCCTTACCTTTTTAGGAGTGTCCTCTTGCAGCTTTCCTCACACTTAGCAATAAGTTTGATAAATGATATCAAATGACGTGATAAAGGAAAGGACCATCACAAGGAGGTTAATGCTTTCTGTGTTATACTGAGGAGATGTTCTTTCCAAACAAACTTTTAAATTCAGGTTCTCTGTATTTCTAAATGAAGCCAAATAAAGTCAGTGGGACTGTTATGAAAGAGTAGGACCCTTTGTAACTACTGCAGATGTCCATTTACATTAGCTTTCCCACCAACCCACCAGAAATCAGAAACCATCTCTTCCAGAGCACACGTGCTACTGAGAACACTTCTACTGATTCAAAGATGTTCCTCGATTCTCTTCGAAAACAGAAAAATAAGATTTATATTACCCTATAAGTCTAGGCAAGCCTAAATCCTATTTTCAGTTTATTGAAATTTCTGCTGTTATCATCCATAATTCTTAAACACCAACCAAGTATTTTGTTCATACATATATATTCATGCTTCTGCCTTTCTTCTGAAAACCTGTCATTTTGATGACATTCCAAATGTACCTGTTATTTGTAGAATATTTGCATTTTAATTATTTGTGTTAGCTATGTTTCTTCTTAGCTGCATTTTCATTGCATATAGATTGGAGTTGATCAGAAAGCCTCCTCTGAAATGGAAATTATTTTTAAAGCCATGCTTTAAGCTGGTTCTTCTGCAAACAGTTTGAAACAGTGGGCATGTGCTCAGAGTGAAAAGCAGAATGCACATTCAAATGGCCTAATACATGTCTACCAGAAAGAGATGTAAAACACATCCTGAAAGAATCATAGGAAGGTTTGAATTACAGGCAGTACAGCCTCTGGAGGAATTTCCACTGAAATTCTTTTTTCCTCATAAAATGCCCATTTGTTGAAATCAAAGCTTAGTAGGGGGCAAGGGGTAGAGAGGAGGGGAGAAGGAAGTAGGATGAATTTTTCACTTGGTGTTTTCATCTTTCTTTGGAAGATTGAGATGTTTCATGTTGACATTTTTGCATCAAGGAACCCCTGCTATTCAGGAATGCTTGTTTCAAGTGTTAAGCTCTACACAGTAAAGAAGAGACACAAAAATGCTTGAGAACAAAACGTTTGAATGTTTCAAGATCACCAAACAGGAAGTTCTACTTGATGTACAAAATTTCCAAAAAGTGCTTGGATGTCGAGGGAGATTTTCTGCAAGCCTGGAAAACTTACAAAGTGGAAAATCACTTCCTACCATGGTGTAATAGGGTTGGAATTACAGGCGGCACCAAGGCAATGGCAAAATCCTATTCACAACAGTTGGAATTTCACCTCAAACTTATTGAAAACATTGTAGTCCCTTTTGACCGTGATGACCATAAACCTACTGATGATACAAATATGTTTGACCATACAAAGTATTAAGGAATTTATAAATTACTTTGTTTAGGAGGAGATAATAATAATAGATGAGGTTTTCAAGAGAATTTCTATGTGCAGTAGAAAAGTCCTGGTTTTCTGCACATCATAGGAGTCAAACAGTAAGCAGGCAAACATTTCTCAAAGTCATTGTCTTTCTGCACAGTTTTAAACTGTTAGTGTCTGTAGCTTTTGGTTAAAAACTTGCATCAGAAATTATGACCTTGCCTAGAGCAGCAGAGTGGACAGTGTGAACACAAAGTCCTGGCCAGAGCCATCTCCTGCATCCACATAAGCTGGGCTGCTGGCTTGTGTACAGCAGGGACCCACAGCCAGTTCCACTGATGCAGCACACCTTTGAAGGTGTGTGCTAAAAAGGGGACTGTGACCCAGAGGTATGAAGGGACAACTGATCTTACACTGCTGTTTTCCCAGGGGACACGAATTTCACTGCAGCAGCTGTTTGTTAGGCTCCAGCATGAGCCCTCTCCCAGACAGCTTCAAGACCTTACCTGCCTGTGCTCAGGAGATAATCCATGCCACATAGCACAGTGTACAGGATATCATCACTCCTACTCTTGCTGTGACTTCCTTCATCTCCCTAGCCATGGGTACCTCCAGCACTATCTCACATCACAAACAAAATAGTACCCATTCCACCTCTGTTGACACATAACTCTCACTGAAATGTCACTACTGTATCTTTTTGATCTAGTCTTGTAAATACATTCTTTTAAATGTTTTTTGCATAATTGCTTCGTATGTTTCTCATAGCAAGAGGGTATCTGTAGTACACATTCTTTTCAGGAAGCTTTCACTCAGTTTCTGTGCTAAAAAGGGGTTGTAAAAAAAATTAAACAGTTATTGCAGATGCATCACTCCTGAAGTTGTATGAAATTAAAGAGGACAGGGATAATGTAAATTAATGCAAGTACATTTGGTCACATTCACATTTCATGATACAACATGAGCTATTTACGCATATGCTGGTGGGAAGTTTTGAGGATGACTGGTTTTAACTATAGCTGCCTTTTTGCTGGCTACCAGTAAGAAACAGCTGCTTTCTGTTCTAAGAAAACTTATTGCAATAAACTTTTCTATTTCTTTTCTTCCTGTCAACCTCAGCAACTCAATGAGATCCTTACTAAAATACAATAACTGGCATTAAAAAAAGACTTTCCACTTAACATATCCAGCCTCTCAGGCTGTCCACATTGCAGCTTATCCTTTACTCACAGCCAAAAGCCCCAAAGCCTCCAACTGGCAAACATGACTGGGCTGATCAATTCTATTAAGCAGTTAATTCCAATTTTCAAGTGACAAATGCAAGTCTACAGCTACTATGCTTTTCTTTTTCCTTGTTCCAGTCAACTCCCTAGAGATGATAGACACACAATGAGGATAGGACTTCTCTTGCAGAGAGCAAAGTCTGTTTATCTACCTTTATTTTATATATAATGAGTCAATCCCTTTTCTGATCTCCTATAATTTCAAAGTCACCCTCACTGACAGCTCAGAAAGTGCTCACTCTATATATCACAACAGCTGTTGGAGACAGATAGCATGAGCATTTATGGAATGATTCAAACTGACCTTCTTCCAGTGGATACTAAGTGCTCATCTTCAGCTGTGACTTCATGTTCAGCAGTTCAACACAGGTCTCTAACATGAAGCACATTACAATATTGAGGAAGCAAATAACTAGAACAGGTTTGGGAACTTTTGAGACAAACTGTAATGGAAAAAATTGGTATGCTTTTTCTGTATATATATTGCAAATGGTTTAAACCCAATATCTGTGTAAATTTTACAAGTAGTGAATTCGAAATCAAGAAAGATTTTTGCTGCAGATGTTTAGGAAGCAGAGTATGCCATTGCATTTTATAGCATCTGCTAAATTCTGATCTGTAGCCATTTTCCAGATGCTAAACTTCATTGGATCTTGAAGCTGTCTCTTTTTAGAAACACTTAAACCATTCTTACTGGAAGGAGTTCTCTGTTTTCTTCACAGACCTGATTTGTTCCCTCCTGCAAGTGAACCCATGTTATCCAGATAATCTTGCCTCTACGAACACAAACTTGAGTTATTAGCAGATCTTCTATAGTTATTAGCAGATTTTCTATAGTTATTAGCAAGGACTCTAGTTTGGGAAGTTACAATATGCCTTTTGGACTTATCAACACACAACGATTATGATACAGGACAGCAACACACATGCCTCTATATTCTGAGGAAATTGCTTGTCCTCTGGTAGGCCACTACTAAAGAAACAGTTATCTACCCTCAAGAACCCAGCCTAGAATATCCCCTTCTCTTCAGTTTTCCTGTCCTGTGAAAGATAATGGAACAGCTTTTGCACAAAATTCAAAACATAAATATTTATTTCCTTAATTTTTTACAAGTCTTTAAATTCTGGGCATAGAATCTGCCTTCAAGTAGGTTTCTTTCTAACATGGGAAGGGAAAGAGGTTCCAC